>NC_134490.1:83610039-83746336 GCF_040206685.1 Ascaphus truei
TGCTCAAAGTGGATCAAAAACATATTCTACTTTAATAATATTGAATTATTATACTTTTTATTTTAAACAACATCAATTTCTTTTATCTATTTACATTCCGAGCAATGCCGGGTCTCTCAGCTAGTATATATATAATGTGAATGATGAAGCCACTCTACAAATGAATGGGTGCAGGGTGGCTTAACCCATTCATAACTTTAGCGCTTATTAACCGTTATTGTTATTAAGGGGTTAAGTAACACCACAATATATTTGCTATATTGTGTGGTTGTGTTATGTATAGTTTATTACTAATTGTTATGTTTATTGCGGGTGTGTATTGTTTTGAATGTGGGTATTGGGGGTAAGGGGTATTGTCCCCAAGGGAGGGAGGGTAGGCCTCCCGGTGTGTAGGGGTGATGGTGGTTATGCCTCACGGGGGTGGGTAGTGGGGTGGGGGGGGTCTATTTATGTAAAAGTATTAATGTGTTTTTTAATTATTTTTTCAGACTTGATAGTGCAGGCAAGCGGGGACCCCTGCGGGAACAACCGGGGTCCACCGCCGGCCTATAGTACCATTCCTGTGCCTAAATAATTAGCTATGGGTTATGTATAAAACGGGGGTATAGGGGTTGTTGGGGGCACAGAGGTTGATTGGGTTGTGTATTGCAATGTTTATTGGGGGCAATTGTCCCCAATGGTAATGAAGCAGCATTACTGTATTTGTATTAATAGTGTACATGTGCAGAGGGTCTCTGGACATGAACCGCGTTGGTTTTATGTCCGGGGACCCCCTGCTTCACGAGATACAGGCTCCGTTATGAGGTGCCGGTATCTCCTATGAATGGAAATGTCCCGCGTCACGTGATCGGGCTATCTCCATGCATAGGAGATACCGGCACCTCATAACGGGGCCTGTATCTCGTGAAGCAGGGGGTCCCCGGACATAAAACCAACGCGGTTCATCTCCGGAGACCCCCTGCACATCTACAAAAGGAATACAATTGTTATGTACACATTTTTTATTTTCCGGCGAGATTTGTGCAGAGAGAGGCGGATCCCATGACCGCAGCTTCCGAACCACGACTACCCACTCCCAACTACTATGGCGGCGACCCTCTTGGCTGTCGTGGTTTTTTGAACCAATGTTCTATTCACTTTGAACTGTTGCCATCCCACTTTCTGTCTTAGCGCTCTAAAGTGGCCATCGTATCCTTACTAACGGATGATGGAGCAAAGGCCAGATCTTACCAGTGACATCACACACTTAACCAAAGAATTCTGCAGAGTATTCGATAACCCGGGCGCAAGGTAACTGCTGCCTCTTGTCTTTTGAAGATTTCTCAGGGTAACCGCACTGTGGCCCGGTATGCAGTCGAATTTCGCACAATAGCCGATGAGACCAGCTGGAGTGACGAAGCCTTGATTGCGGCCTTCTGGCAAGGACTGTCCGAAAATCTCAAGGACTAACTTGCGGCACAGGAACTTTCCACTGAACTAGACGAGCTTGCCACCCTATGTATCCGGATGAACCAACGGCTTCTGGAGAGAAGAACCGAGAGGAAGCGGCACCAACAAGGTACGCAGTCTCTTCTTAGTCGTCCTGCTGGAGTCATTGACCTTCCCTCCCTTGCTTTGGAAAAACCTATGCAGCTTGGAGGTAACAGATTGTCAGCCGGCGAGAAACAGTGTAGACACCGGTCTCTACCTCTACTGCGGTAACACCGGACATCTGGTAATTGCTTGCCCTCTTAAGTCGGGAAACGCCAAATCCCAGTGAGAACGGAGAGGGTCACACTGGGAACCATATCTTCTTCTCCTCCCAAACTGCCTATCAGGATCTTCATTCCAATCACTCTACTCGGGGACACCTTCAAGACCACCATGCGGGCCTTTCTAGACTCCGAGTCAGGTGGGAACTTCATTGAACAAGGGTTCGCCGAGCCCACTTTGATATACAAGGACCGTCCCATAGGGCTGGAAGTCATCGACGGTCGTCCCCTACAACCTGCCTTTAAATCTCTGCAAACCATTCCTTTTCTGATACAGGCTGGAGAAAGGCACACCGAGAACATTCAACTGGATGCCATTCATACGCCTTCAATCGACGTTATTTGGGGATTACCTTGGCTTCAACTACATAACCCCCACATAGACTGGACAGAGTCGCTGCCTCTCCAATGGAGTCCTAATTGCCTTGAGAATTGTGCGGTCCCTTCTAAAAGTCTAGCTGGGGTATCAGTACCGGAACAGGTAGACCTTCAGTTGCCTGACATCTATGCAGAATTTCAAAATGTATTCGACAAGGCCCAAGCGGAGGTACTGACACCTCACCGGGCATTCAACTGTCCCATCGATCTACTGCCTGCAGCTATTCCCCCGCGTGGATGTTCCTATCTGTTGTCACCTCCAGAAACCAGGGCCATGAAAGAGTACATCCAGGAGAATTTACAGAGGGGATTTTTTCGTAAATCTTCATCACCCGCAGGTGTGGGCTTCTTCGTGAAAAAGAATAGATCGCCCAGACCGTGTATCGATTACTGAGGACTCAATAAGGTCACGATCAAGAATCGGTATCCGTTACCACTGATTTCCGAGCTCTTTCACAGACTACAGGGGTCCACGATTTTTACTAAGTTAGATCTATGAGGAGCATACTGTACAACTTGGTAAGATTTAATCAGGGGGATGTGTGGAAGACAGCCTTTAACACTTGGAATGGACATTATGAGTATCTTGTAATGCTTTTCGGACTTTGCAATACACCCGCAGTGTTCCAGGACTTTGTAAATTACATTTTTAGAGATCCCCCTGATCAATTCGTGATTGTCTATCTAGACGAAATACTGATTTTCTCCAAGACCGTACGGGAACATTCGAGACAAGTTAAACAGGTGCTTCAAAGATTACAGGAAAACCACCTATTCGCCAAATTGGAAAAATGTCAGTTCCATCACAACGTCGTTTTTGGGATACATAATTTCTGACTCTGGTCTTGCCATGGATCCAGCCAAAGTGAAGGCGGTGGTGGATTGGTCTCGTCCCATGACTTTCAAAGCCGTGTAACTGTTCCTGGGTTTTGCAAACTATTATCAGAGATTCGTTAAAAACTTTTAATCCGTGGTAGCACCTACAGTATTACTGCGTTGACACAGAAAGGAGCTGATCCCGCGCTTTGGTCTTATACAGCCATCCGATATTCTAAAGAAGTCCTTCGTGTCAGCTCCCGATCCAGGATTGCCTTTTACACTCGAGGTGGATGCTTTTGATGTCGGGGCCGGAACGGTATTGTCTCAAAAAAGGCTGCTCAGGCCAGACTTCATCCTTGCACTTTTTTCTCCCAAAATTTTTCGTCCACTGAGCAGAATTATGATGTTGGCAAACGTGAACTCCTGGCCATCAAGATGGGTTTAGAGTGGAGGCATTTGCTCGAAGGTATGGAAAATGCTGTCACCATACTGACAGATCACAAAAATCTATTATACATTGAAGGTGCACGTCTGTCAGGAATCCACTCCTGGCTTTGATTCTAGCCTTGCAGACCCCTGCAGTTACAAAGGCTTCCTCTGGCAATCAATGGCACATGTGCTGCCTCTCATTGCAGCTTCAGCCCTGTGCTTCGTCATTGGAGGAATGCTCACACACCCTCCTCCTGTGATTGGATCTCCGCCCTTTATATGCTGGGCTTTGCACTGAGTCAGGGCAGAGCATAGTCCTTCTCTGGATGTTACTGTGTTTTGCCACAAGCCGTCTGTCTTGTCTTCGTTTGGTTACTAATGTCTCTAGTTCTCATCTCTAGTTCCTTAGTATCCAGAGACCTGTTGCTGTTCGCCACGCAGTGGTCTGTGTTCCGGTGTTACCTGAGGCCTGCTGCTAGTTCCACGCAGAGGCCTGTGTTCCTGTGTTACCTGAGGCCTGCTGCTAGTTCCATGTAGAGGCCTGTGTACCTGTGTAACCTGAGGCCTGCTGCTAGTTCCACGCAGAGGCCTGTGTTCCTGTGTTTCCTGTGGCCTGCTGCTACCTTCCATGCAGGGACCTGCTTTCCTGAGGCCTGCTGCCAGTTCCACGCAGAGGCCTGTGTTCCTGTGTTACCTGAGGCCTGCTGCTAGTTCCACGCAGAGGCCTGTGTTCCTGTGTTACCTGAGGCCTGCTGCTAGTTCCACGCAGAGGCCTGTGTTCCTGTTTTCCTGTGGCCTGCTGCTACCCTCCACGCATAGGCCTGCTTTGGACTTCTGTGCTGAAGCTTTGGTTTTCCCCCGACGCTGCCCTGCGGTGTACTTCGGCCAGCCTGCTGTCTCCCCCTGCTGAGACCGGCATCATGGGCCCAGGCCGCTCCTCGCGCAGAGGTCACTCTCATGCTCATGCTCCTAAGCGGAAGCGGGGAATTCCGGTCTACCTGTTGCCGAACTCCTGCTTGAATAACGACGATGCTGCCTTCTCCAATTCTGACCTGCTATGAAAGACTACGAACTGCGCACTCCGGATCAGTCTGCGCGGACTAAGGTCGTGATTATATAACTCCACCTCAGCCCCGCGGTCCGGTCCCGGTTTGTGGCGAGCACAATCGAAACAGTATTCTCGGCCCCACAAAACCGGACCGCGCCGTGGGATGGTAAATGTTTAACTGAACCTATGGCCCAGGCTGCGGACCATTCCCTGTTTGGAAAACCATACCTGTTTGAGAGACTGCCTCCGCCTGAAACTGCGGGCATTTGTGAAGGTTTAACCCTCCCGGAAAGACTGACTCGTAATGAACTCCTTACTAAAGCTCAGCGCCTAAAAGAGATGAAACAGCTCCGGGCTCCCCAACTGTACCCTGCTACTTCCACTATAGACTGGGACCCTGTGGATCTTAGGGTACTGGCCCAGGCTCGTATTGCGTTTCATACACTGTGCCTAAATTTCCACCACCTCATTACACTATGGGACCCTCTCCTCGCTGCCTACACATATTCTAATTACACCCATTTTCCCTCAATCCCTTTTGCTAGACCTTTGGGGGTTCTTCCTGCACCTCAGGATAGCTCAACTGTTTTAGTACATCTACAGCCTAAAGAGGAATTTGCCACAGTCCCGGCTGCTGTCTCCTCCCCCTTTAACACGGACCCTCTACCACTTTCTATTCACAAACCCCTTTTTGCCAGTCCTGTTGCTAAATCCATGGGGGTACCATCCCCTCCTAAGAATTGTCAAACCGCCTCCCTGTCACTGCCCGCTACGGAAGAGACTGCCACGGTTCCTAGTCCTGAGTTAACCCCCCTGTGTTCAGACCCCGAGGTTATTCCTGTCTTAACCCCTGCTAGTCAGGCCTATGAGTACTCCACTGTAAATCCCTGTATTTCCCAAGCCAAAGTTTTTTCTCTAGCGACTGAGAATGAACCCCTTCTGCCCTCGCTTACTAAGTCAGAATTCCTAAGCTCTTTCCCCGAGATTATTTCTCTCCTAACCCCTGCTGGTCTGCTCTGTGAGGCCTCCATTGTTAACCCTTGTATTCCGCAAACTAATGTTACGTCCCTAGGGCCAGAGGCTGAACCCCCTAGGACTCTAGTTTCAGAGGCTAACTTCCCTTTTTCTGATTCTCAGACACCGTCTGACTTAACCCTAGTAAGTTCACCGCCCCGAAGTCTGACAGCAGATGTTACACTTAATGCCTTCCCCAAAGTTCTAGTTGCTGAGTCCTTGGAGACTCATTTCTGTAACCCCCCTGGCTCAGCTAAAGTTCCCGCTGCCGCGCCTCCTGAAACTTTTGCTAAACTGATGGTCCCAATTAAGAGTATTGTTCATGAGTCTGTTTCAGCCTTAACCTTGTTCACAGAATTCCCTCTCCCAGGTATTTCTCCTACCCCTTCTGTTACTCAGAGAGCTGAAATCCCTGCTTCAGAGTATAGCTCTCTTTTCGTAGATTCTGCCTTTGTGGCTGATTTCCCAGACACCTCCTCAAGTAACCACTTCTGAGACCAGCGTATCTGTTGTTGCTCCCATAATACAATTACATTCAGGCCCCTCCTTTTTGGAGGATCAGGTTTTCAAATCTAAAACTCCCCCTACCCCCGATTTTGTAAACCTGCAGTCCCCTCTCACTGAAGTTAAAAGTTCTCCAGCAGCTGCTGAGTTAAGCCCTGCCGCTACTAAATCTTCTGTTGTAGAAGCAGCCTTCCCTAGCTCACTTCCGTTTGTCCTATCTTTTATGCCTGTTCCAATGCTTTTCCTCCTCTGTCTCTGAGTGTTGCTATTCCTGTCCTTGACTCTAAGTCTGCCCCCTTGGAACCTGTGACAGCTATTAGCCCCCCTTCTACGGCCCTTGATAAAGGGCCACAAGCCCAAAACGCGTAGGTGTTCTGTTTGTCTTAGTTTGATCCAATAAACTTGTTCATTATGGGAACGCACCTCCGGGGTTTTTTAAACTAGCAGTGGAATCAGTGCTTCGTTTTTTCTCTCCTTCCCCTTGGAACCTGTGACAGCTATTAGCCCCCCTTCTACGGCCCCTCAGGCTATCACTTCAGAGATCAGCTTATCTGCCCCTGATCCCTTACTACGCTCTGAGTCTCCCCTTACGGCTTCTAAGGTCTCCCCAGCACTTCCTGTGTTAACCCTTGCCTTCTCTCTAACTTCTCAGGGAGAGCCTGACTGCCTGCCCTCCACCTCTGCTGTAGTCTGTGAGATACCTATCACCTTTGCTAAAATTCCCATTTTGCAAGGTATTTCTCCTATTGTCTGTGATACCTGCAATTCCTTTAATTGATCCTGAGACCCCAGCCACTGAGCCTCCCATGGAGTCTGATGCCCTCAGTAGGGATTTTCAGATACCCAAGTCAGAAACAAGGGCAATCTCCCCTAATTCCTTAGAAGTACCTGGCCTGTTCCTTGCTCTTTCACAAATTCCCCCTCCGGAGACAAGCGTAATGTTCTCTGATCTTATTACAGTAGCTAGCTCAGTTCCTGCCGGTTCGCAGTCACCCACTTCAGAGACTAGCAAGATGTCCCTTATTTCCATTGGAAAGTCTAGCCCAGTTTCTTTTACGGATCATGCCACAGCCTCTGGGATGACTAAAAATGACTTAAAGC
The DNA here is from genome assembly GCF_040206685.1 of Ascaphus truei. NCBI lineage: Eukaryota > Metazoa > Chordata > Amphibia > Anura > Ascaphidae > Ascaphus > Ascaphus truei. Next base: position 83,617,084 of record NC_134490.1, read on the forward strand.
TCCTCACGGCGGGGAATAGCCTTTTTCGATCTAAGCCCCCTATAACTCCAAGCTTAGCCCTAAAGTCTGGGATGTCCACTCCGCTAATAATACTGTTTCACGCTGATTTGCCCACAGTATTCGGGGTATCCGCTGCTGACTGCATGTCTGCTACCACGAACTCAGGGATATCGACTTGGAACTTTCGGTAATACCCGCTGCGTCCCTTTTTTCAAAAACTCCTGTGTACAAGATGGAGTTATATTTCACTGTATTTTCCACAATACTTGAGGTACATACTATTGACTGTCCTGTCGCAAAACTAGGGGTACCTTCCAGGAAGGTTTCTGTAGCTACCGATGCTAAGGACCCTGTGTTTAAAACAGTCATATTCCGCATTGCTTCTCCCACAGTATCATGCGAGACCTTGTTACCTGGGACCTCCACGCCTAACTCAAGTTCATGTTCTCCGTTTTCTCTTTCTCTGTTGGAGCTACCCAGCTTTAACCCCAAGACTTCTATTTCTAAGGCTGATGCACCGCTTACCCGGCTTCCTGTCTTCTCGGATAAGATCTGTTTTCTCACCTTTCAAACAGTGTCTTTACTCGCAGGTTTCTGTGCGGTGCCTGAAGTGCCCTTTCTGGATTGCATTTGGTCTTTCTCTAAGACGAAGACACCCATACTGGACCTCGTTGCTTTACCTGAGGCGTCTGTCCCTGTTATCGATGGCCCCACTATGGGTATGGACATGCTGTCCCCTACTGTCTCCTTGCTGCTTACTATGCCCTTCGCCAAGGCCATAACTTCAGATTTGATTCTCCCCAAATATCAGAGGCCAAAGGAGGCGGACCCTTCTTCAACTGCCTGTACCACAATCAAGAATTACGTAATCACTGCTACCGGCTCTCTCAAATTGCTTGGGATTACAAGCCTGGTTCGTATCAAGACTACTGCTTCAATATCTTGCAGTGAACCCTCCCGTCCAATACCCTCGCTAACCCCCACCCGGAATTACTTGGGAGCTAAAGACTCTCGCAAGTTCTTACGTGCTGATTCTGCCAAAGCCATTGTCTGCCCTGAAGTCCCCAATGTCATTCATGTCCGACAATTAGTATCCTGTGTCCCAGCTCTTGGACTATTACTATGCACCGGACACCTGGCTGCTGCCTTTCTGATGTCCCAATTCCAGAGTCCCCTGTCCTTTCTTAGCTTTGGATTTCCAAGTCCCCTGGTCCCATTGCCCATGTACCGAGAACCGCAGTGCCACTGCTCTCCTTTGTGGCACTCGCCAATGTACACCTGGATTGTGGACCTAATTCTTGCCTGAGACACTTCAGGAACAACTCAATGTCTCCCAGACCTAAGAATGGTCCTGTCCACCCAGGTTTCTCATCCAGAGGTGGGGGTACTGTAAGGAATCCCAACAAACCGTGGGCTTTCAATGCCACCTCTCGCCTAAGGAAGTTTAGGAACAACTCCATGTCCCCCAGATCTATGAATGAAATTGTTCGTCCAGAGGTCTCACCTGAAGGGGGGGGGGGCGGGGGTACTGTGAGGAATCCACTCCTGGCTTTGATTCTAGCCTTGCAGACCTCTGCAGTTACAAAGGCTTCCTCTGGCAATCAATGGCACATGTGCTGCCTCTCATTGCAGCTTCAGCCCTGTGATTCGTCATTGGAGGAATGCTCACACACCTCCTCCCTGTGATTGGATCTCTGCCCTTTATATGCTGGGCTTTGGCACTGAGTCAGGGCCGAGCCTAGTCCTTCTCTGGATGTTACTGCTTTTTGCCACAAGCCTTCTGTCTTGTCTTCGTTTGGTTACTAATGTCTCTAGTTCTCATCTCTAGTTCCTGAGTATCCAGAGACCTGCTGCTATTCGCCACGCAGAGGTCTGTGTTCCTGTGTTACCTGATGCCTGCTGCTAGTTCCACGCAGAGGCCTGTGTTCCTGTGTTACCTGAGGCCTGCTGCTAGTTCCACGCAGAGGCCTGTGTTCCTGTGTTACCTGAGGCCTGCTGCTAGTTCCACGCAGAGGCCTGTGTTCCTGTGTTTCCTGTGGCCTGCTGCTACCCTCCACGCAGGGGCCTGCTTTCCTGAGGCCTGCTGCTAGCTCCACGCAGAGGCCTGTGTTCCTGTGGCCTGCTGCTACCCTCCACGCAGAGGCCTGCTTTGGACTTCTGTGCTGAATCTTTGGTTTTTCCCCGAAGCTGCCCTGCGGTGTACTTCGGCCAGCCTGCTGTCTCCCCCTGCTGAAACCAGCATCATGGGCCCAGGCCGCTCCTCCCGTGCTCACACTCCTAAGCTGAAGCGGGGAACTCCTGTCTACCTGTCTACCTGTTGCCAAACTCCTGCTTGAATAACAATGATGCTGCCTTCTCCAATCCTGACCCTGCTATGTACGACTACGAACTGCGCACTCCGGATCAGTCTGCGTGGACTAAGGTCGGTGATTATATAAGCCCACCTCAGCCCCCGCGGTCCGGTCCCGGTTTGTGGCGAGCACAATCGTAACGTCGCTTGGTGTCACGACAAGCGCAGTGGTCATTATTTTTCTCCCGATTCAATTTCATACCTACCTGGCTCAAAGAATATAAAAGCAGACACCCTATCCTTCAATTTTTGGTAGAAGACAAGGCGGAGGATCGTCAGGAGACCATACTTCCTTCTGCGTGTATACTCTCAGCTGACGCGTTTGACTCAAGGCATCACAATCAAACTCAATATTCTGGAGGGTCTCATATATATTCCGGAGGGTCTCAACGTGCCAGAAGGACATTTACTCATGGCGCCAACATTTCGTAGGAAGGTACTGGAATGGGGTAATTCATCCAGAACCTCCAGTCATCCATGTACTAGGAGGACGATCGATCTTTTGGAATGGACCTTCTATTGGCTAGGGAAGCACAAGGACATAAAGGACTTTTTTACCGCATGTGCTACTTGTGCCCAAAAAAAGATGTCTTGTAACAGACCATCAGGGTTGCTTCAACCTCTTCCAATCCCAGATCGTCCATGGACTCATCTCTCCATGGACTTCATTGTGGCGTTACCAGTGTCCAAAGGGAAGAATACCATCTTGGTGGTTTGTCGACCGCGTCTCAAAACAAGCTCATTTCATTCCGCTTAAAGGTCTACATCCTGAAGTCTTCAAAGAAATGTTTTCCTGCATGGAACATTGTCATTGTGTCAGATTGTGGCTCCCAATTCATTTCTAAATTCGGGCAGGCTTTTTGCCAACAACTAGGCATTTCTTCCACTTCTCTTCTGGCTACCATCCTCAGACAAATGGCCAGACCGAAGGAACCAACCAATCCCTCGAGCAGTTCATTCGATACTTTGTCTCTGACACCCAGGATAATTGGTCAGACCTCCTGCCATGGGCTGAGTTCTCCCACAACAACCTACGAAACGAGTCAACACAGGAATCACCTTTCTTCATCAAATACGGATTCCATCCCTCAGGTCTCCCTACTACAGTCCCCACATCTGGGGTACCGGCAGTGGAAACCAGGTTCAGCAACTTCAGGAGTCCTGGGGAAGGATTCAGGAGAACCTCAAAAGTGCAGTATCCATGCAAAAGAAGCAGGCAGATCGGCGGCGTCGCGATACTCCTACTTATAATCCAGGCCAAAAAGTATGGCTTTCTACTAAGAATATCCGCCTGAAAGTACCCACCGCAGAATTGGCACCTAGGTTCATTGGCCCGTTCGTTATCACAGAAAAAGTTAATCCAGTTGCTGTCATCTAAAGTTGCCAGCGCCCATGAGGATCCCTTCTGTGTTTCACATATCCCTCCTCAAACCCTTCATCCAAGATTCTCAGTTTCCTGCTTCGATGTCTCCTCCTAAGCCTCTCCTGATTGAAGTCCAACAAGAATTTGAGGTGCAATCAGTTCTGGATTCCAGAATTACCAGGGGTAAACTCCACTACCTGGTCCATTGGAGAACGAATCCCTGCGACCAATTACACGCCTTTATGTTAGTTCTGGCCTTTTATCGGAGGTACCCCTCTAAACCATCCCTGGGATGCCAGGAGGTCGCCCCTGAAGGGGGTGGGGGGTACTGTCAGGATCGGGCTTAGGCCCTGCCTCCATGACGCATCTCATGCAATCACGAGTGACGCATGTCAGCTGCAACCTGCACGCAGGCACCGCGCTGCTAGGAAGGAAAATGCTGTAGAGATCGTCTCCACGCTCCGCCCCTGTGATGACATGGGCAACGCACGGCACTCGCTAGCTATACACAGACGCCGTGCGGACACAGGCAAACAAGGGGTTAATTCCCTCAATTATTCCATAGCTGCTACTCACTCCACCCCTGCCTATCAGTACACCAGTCTACCTGTGATTACTCATTGATGACAGCCTCCTGCTGCTGCTTCTTCATTGGCTCTTGGTCCTTTATATGCTCAGCCAGCCCTCTTACAAACTGACTGAGCATAAACTTGTTTATGTGAATTGTGCTTACTTCTAACTTCCTGCTGCCCCGCCTTGTCTTGTTTGCGCCTTGTAATTTTGACCTCAGCTTGCACCAGGACTTCTGCCTTCTCTGACCCCTGGACCACGGCTATGGACATGATGATTCTACATTCCATACCCATGGACCCCGGCACCGCACAACGACAATCCGATCTCTCCAATCCCTGACCACGGCAAGTACCTCGACCAATCTGACTTCTCCTACCCTGACCCGGCTACACGACTACGACTCTGCACTCCGGGCAAGGCTGCTCGGTTGTTGTCAGTGGCTATCAACATCCCCACCTCAGCCACACGATCCACCTTGTTTGTGGTGAGCACTGGTTACAGGAACAGTTTAGGCTGATGCCCTGCTTCAGGAAATACAAAGAGATATTACATAAAAAATAAAAAACCAGCAGCACAACATTGCTGCTACAGTATATGTTTCTCTGGTCAGTGCCAGCCAAGCCGGTCTCCTGCACACAGTCAGGCAGTCTCCAGTAAGCCCTAATTATTCCTCAAAGTATGGCTGTTGTAACGTGTTAGGATGCCGTCTTAGTGTACAGTATGGGTTGATTTATATATTGTGCTAGCACTGAAAGGGTTATAGATATTCTGGTTCAAATCCCAGTGTATGCACCTTGTGACCTTGGGAAAGTCACTTTATCTCCCTGTGCCTCAGGCATCAAAAAAATAGAATGTAAACTCTATGTATCTTGTGCATGCAAAAAAAAATATCTATTTACAGCACTGTTACACTAGCTATGCAAGAAAAAACATTATTATATATATATATAATAGGCGGTTATGATACTATTGGGCCAATTCAACAGAGAGGTGGGCAAAAAAAACACGTTTTTATTCAACTTTCTTACCAAGATAAAATGTAAAACCTTCCAAAGTATTTGTAAATGCTAAAGTTTAAAAACATCATGTTGGGTGTTATTTACTAAAGCTACCCAGCTCCAAAACTCAGAGGCAACCGGGCTTATTTGGAAGCCATTGGATTTTTTCTTTTAATAAATCACACTATTTTAGCTCCAGTTCTACAGCAAGAAGAATTTAGGGATTAACACCCTGATTGCTTTTTTTTTTTTAAATTACAAATGATAAAAATGATTAAATTGCTAAAAATGTGCGCTTTAAAAAAGCACAAAAGAAATAACACTGTTTTGAAAAAAATCCATAATTATGATTTTTTTTTAATAGCAATTTCTTTAGGAATTATAAAATAGGTTTTCACTTAGTCCGTATTACACATATTTATGGAAGAAAACTACAATCATTTTAAAAATTGACAAAACACATCAAGGATTGTGTATCAAAGTCTCTTGGTTGCAAAGCCATAAAAAAGCAACCGTTTTATCTAAGGAATAAGCCTAATACAAGCATGAAGTTTTAATTCTTTAATAGTTACGATGCTATTTTTGTTTATTAGTGGCCAATACATACATTTAAAGGCCAATGATGTTTCCTGCAGCAAAACCGGAACAATTCTAATGCAGAAGGACAGCAATCATTTTATCAAAGAAACAAATCCATTGCTTACTGTACAATGAGAAACACGATACTGCTTTTTGCAGCACTTTTGCATGTGAGTGCACTGATATTAGTGAGACTGCACCTGGGAGATTTTAATAACTAACCCAAAATTGTTTTCATTACTATTAATTTTCTTTAATAAATATGGTTCTGGATTTGCAGCAGGGATAACTTCTTGAACATACTTGAACCAACAATCTAATTGGTAGGTAGAAGGAACATACAGAGACAGTAGGAGGGCGTTCTGATAAGTGCGTCTGCAGGGGGCCAAGGTTAATGTATGAGGTGTATAGTATTAGCCACAGAGCTACTCTTATGCTTCGATAAGCAGGTGTGTTTTAAGGGGGGGTGTTAAAGGTGGATAGAGAGGGTGCTAGTCGGATATTGAGGGGAAGAGCTTTCCAGAGGTGTGGGGCAGTCAGTGAGAAAGGTTTAAGGCGCGAGAGAGCTTCAGCTAGAAAAGGGGTAGAAAGAAGACATTCTTGAGTAGAAAGTGCGAGTCGGGATGGTGCATAGCGAGAAATTAGGACTGAGATGTACTATAAGGAAGAGCAGAAGAGTGTAAAGCTTTAATAGTGAGGAAGAGAATTGAGTGTGTGATACGCAATTTGATAGGAAGCCAGGAGAGGAATTTCAGCAGGGGTGAGAGTGAGACAGATTTAGGTGTTATTTATCAATATCTCTAAGCAGAGGCAGAACTGGAGAATAGTGAGCTCCGGTGAAAAAATATGTTTTGGGCCCCGCCCCCAGCAGCAAAACTGGTAATAAAAGCCATGCGCAGATTTATCAAAATCCAATTTGTTTAAATGGTAATGTTTTACTACATAGAAAGTGTTCCAAAGGCCAAGGTGTGCAGCGCACAGCAAAAGATGATAAGAGCAGGTCTTGCAGTAAAATTCCTTTATTGGTAAGTCATCTGGATGTGGGACAGCAGCAAACTTCAACGCGTTTCGTTCTGGGGAACTTTTTCAAGAAGTGCTGTATGCTATATTATTGCAGGTTTAAATACAGCTGCCCGCCGAGTTTTCGCGCCCAAAATTGACGTCATCCGCATAGTCAGTCCATGATTCATGCGTGTCGCGCATGCGTCGCGCGCCGGAGCTGTTGTGAACGTCTGCAGTCCAAGCCGCACTATCCACGCTTGGCACGTCATGACGTCATGGCCTGTATTGAGACCAATGGGGTGCGTTCGTGCCGCGCATGCGCCGCGCGCCGAGTCACTCTGGGAGCCTCTGCAGTACCCAGCCGCGCTCATCAATGCCGTGCGCCTCTCTGGACGGCCCCACGTTGAGAGCACGCCTCTGGGGACTGCGTGTGCCTCCCTCCTGCTCCCCGTATTGGCGCATGCGCAGACGCTTCCTCTAGCTACCAGAGCATTGAGGGACCAAAAAGTGTAGGAGATACTAACATGGGTATCATTAAATCATTAGATTAAATCACTACGGGCCACTAAAAAATCACTAGGCAGGCAGCTGCACATAAAGATGCACAGAAAATGTATAAAATTTATATTTAACAAAACTATTCACAAAACAATTTCTATAAATATTTACAAAAAACTTCATAAAAATATATAAACAATACTTTAAGGAAAAAGAATAATATAGACAAAAAGATATAAGTAAACATATATGGTGAAAACCTAATCTAACGCTACTATGTGTTTGAACAAATATTATAGTATAAAGATTATTTTTATTATTTAAAAAGTCTAGAGAAATTAAAAACAAGTTAAAAAGGTATAATTTGGTCTTGTACCTATATCTGAAGGGCAGCAAGATGCTTGCTCCTATATGTGAGATGGAGTTTACATATTATTGAGTAGATACCTTTGTTTATATATGTAGTGTGGAGTACTATGTAGTAGGCATATGGATTTTTTAAATGAAATATTTTTACCTATTTGGCATTGTTACAGTACTATGGTTACATGCATGTTGGTATAGATGAATATGTAATTTATAACAAATTGTTAGGTACATATTCATTTTAGGAGACACCAGATTACATTGATAACAGTAAATGTACTCAATTAGACATGTCAACTCCTTTAGTACAGATAAGTCAAATGGTCCAAGGTTTGGCTGGATACAAGTGGGGGTAATAAAGCAAAAGGCAATAGGCTGTTGGTATTTATTGTGTATATATAAATTATACATATTTTTTTCTCTATCTTAGATATTAAAATATATATGCTCTGAATGATCTCATTTAAGGAAATGATTGAGGTTCCATTCCACATTCATCCCATCTGGATGTCTAGTTTTTAAAGGGAAGATCCAATAGGATTCTCTACAGTCTAGAGCCTTTACAACATTTCCCCCTCTTTCTTTTTTCATTATCTTTTCAATACCCATAAAAGAGAAGCTATTTATGCCTCCCTGTCTGCATTCCGTAAAATGCTTAGACACAGGATGGTTAATATCTTGTTTTCGAATCAATCTGCAGTGTTCCTGCATCCTTGTTTTCAGGGCCCTTGTGGTCCTTCCGACATATCTCTTCCCACAACCACAAGTGATAAGATATATCACAAATGTGGTATTACAATTTATAAAGCTATATATGGTATAGCATTTATGTGGGTTGTGGGAAAAGACATGTCGAGCAGGTTTCATGAAGTTGCACATATTGCACTGATTGCGTCTAAAGGATCCTTTTGTGGAGAAACTTTCTGGATCTTTCAATGGTGTTGATATCACGCTTGGTGATAGAAATGTGGCCAATGTCTTAGCTCTTCTATATACAAATTTTGGGCCTTCCTCTGTATATCCACGAAGTATGGGATCCATTTTTAATAATTCCCAATATTTATTAACAATTTTATTTACATGATAACTGGATCTATTAAATTGGGAAATGAATAAAGGACAGATCCCATCTTCATTGGCCTGTCTTTTCTTACTATTCTTGTTGCGAGAACCATCCCTCATTCTGGATCCAGAGGGTAATACAGTTTCACGTTCAATTTCCGTGACTTCCTGCAAGGTCGTTTGGAGGGTCTCCCGGTCATATCCCCGCTCAATGAATTTTTTGGTCAGTTCTCCAGACTGAGTGATGAAATCGCTGTGAGTTGAGCAATTTCTCTTGAGTCTGAGGTACTGACCCTTGGGTATTCCCTTGATTACAGATCTGGGGTGACAGCTGTCCGCTCTAAGAAATGAATTTCTCGAATTAAGTTTCTTATATATGTCGGATTGTATTATACCACCATCTCCCAAAGATCCACAACCAAAAAACGACCAAGGACTAGGCGCTCTAAGGGACGAGGGCGCAGTCTCAAAAAGAAAAAAATACACATGAACTCTGAAAATAATGTCATTAACATCTCTGGGATACCTCTTTCTGTGAATGAACTGTCTTTACTAAACAAAGGACTGAATTTCGCTCCCATGGAAAACTTTAGATTGTTCAATACTATAATAGATTTACAATGCTTCATTAGAAAACTAGTATTGAAAAAGTTTTTTCATAAAGATGATGCGATTATAACTGATGATGTAACTAATTCTACCCTTGTTATGTTTCAGGATTCTGAGTCAACAAATTACGGTTTAACATCATTCACCGAGCTATGTACCCTTCAAGACATGAACTGTCTTCTAGATGAACAGACTACAGAGGAGGAGGAGACATCAGTGTCCTCCTTCCTGGTAGGTTCTAGAGACTCAGGCTTAAAGACACGCTCAACCTTCTATCCCTCTCACATCAAAGGCCCACACATAGCCACGTTTGAGAAACTAGTCGAGAGAGACTTACTACTATTAGAAAAAGGTTACAAATTCACCCCCCATGTCGGCAACAATATGTCCAAAAATGACAAGCTGAGTATTCGAAGCTTGATGACCAACAAAAATTTGGTCATAAAAAATGCCGACAAGGGGGGTGCTATTGTTGTACAAAGTAGTGTTAAATATCGATCAGAAGCACTAAAACAATTACTTGACATAAAATCATATAAAACCCTCAAATCTGACCCAACTGATGTTTTTGCAAAACAGCTAAACAGTATCCTTGACTTTGGTGTTATCTTACAAGTGTTAAGCGAAAAAGAAAGAAGCTTCCTGTCCGTTCAAAACCCGGTTATCCCCATTTTTCACCATCTCCCAAAGATCCATAAATCGTTGGTCGACCCTCCTGGGCGACCAATTATATCTAGTATTGGATCTTTGGGAGATGGTTTATCCAGATACATCGATATTTTTTTGCAACCACTGGTCCACAAACTTCCGTCATACCTACAGGATTCTACTGATTTATTAAATTCACTGTCTAAATTCACTTGGTCCCCCAACTATTTATGGGTCACTCTAGATGTAACATCACTTTACACAATTATTGATCACTCACAAGGTATTACAGCAGCACAATATTTTCTTAATCAATCACTGTTATCACCAGCACAAGTCACATTTATTTTAGAATCTATCTTATTTTTACTTACACACAACTATTTCCTTTTTGACAACACTTATTACTTACAGACACGAGGCACCGCAATGGGCACGTCATTTGCACCGTCCTATGCAAACTTGTTCATGGGATATTGGGAGCACAAACACATTTTTAGTCACACTAATTCTTTCCGTAAAAACATCACTTTCTATCGGAGATTCATCGACGATTTGTTTTTGATTTGGGAAGGTGACACTAGGTCCCTGACGGAATTTGTGGACCAGTTAAATAGGAATGATTACAACTTACATTTTACTTTTTTACATCATGAACAAAAGATCGAGTATCTTGATTTACTTTTATCTGTAGATTCATGTCAATCTATTCAATCTGACATCTACAGAAAACCAAATTCAAGAAATACGTTTCTTAAAGCCAACAGTGGTCACCCACGTCCTTTAATAAAAGGCATACCAAAGGCACAATTCCTAAGGTTGAAACGTATTTGCTCAACAGATGACTCATTTGTAGAGCAATCTAAAGAATTAGCTTTGAGATTTTTCAAAAGGGGATACTGTAAAATGGACCTACAGGAAGCTTTTGATTATGCATTCCATACCCCACGTATTAAATTGTTGAAGAAAAAGATTAAAATAGATTGCAAAAAAGAATCAACGCCACTCTATTTTATTACACAACACAGTCGCCAAGCAAATAACATCCGCTCCATTATATTAAAACACTGGAACATCTTGTCATTGGACAATAAACTTAAGCCACATACTGAAAAGTTACCCAAATTTGTATTTAAAAAAGCTAAGACCATCTCCAATTATATATCACCAAGTATGTATACAAAACCACATACAAAAACTAAATGCTTTGTCCCTCCTATGGGTTTTTACAAATGTGGCTTTTGCAAAGTCTGTTCCTATGCAAAACCAATTAAAACAATCCAATCAAAGATAAATAAAAACAAAACGAAATTGAGGAGTTTTATTACGTGCAACACTAACCATGTAATATATCTCTTGTCATGTGGCTGTGGTATGGGCTATGTAGGGCGAACGATACGACCATTAAAACTTCGAATAATGGAGCACATTAGAAGTATTAAGAACAAAGATCAGAAGTTCCCTGTGGCACGACACTTCATGGAATGTCCTAAAGGAAATTTGGACCACCTTACATTCAGTGGTCTAGAACACATTCCACTCTCAGTCCGACGTGGAGATCGTCAGAACACTCTAAATAGAAAAGAGATGTTCTGGATCTTCACGTTAGATACCATGACACCTAGAGGTATCAACGTGGACTGGGAGATAAAACATTTTTTGTAGAACCATCTATTTCTTGCCACAGGGAGCCCTGTAAAATATGTGCTCCTGTTCGTGTAGTTCGCCCACATGGCCCATCAATATACTCCTTTGAGTAAGTGATCACAATCAATATGATAAACGACAAAATGAATAATTTTGTCTATTTGTAATGTTGGGTACCTAGCATTTATTTAAAATGTTGATATATCTTCCATTTGGTCTTTTTATATCATGTTTAATGAGGAATGCAAAATACCACATATATATATATTTTTTGCTCACTAAATCCATTCCATATGTTTACAATATATTGTTATAACTATGACAATAATTAATTCATCTTCTGGTCCTTTTCCCTTCTTTTCCTCCTTCCCCTTCCCCCCTCCCCCCCCCTTTTCTCTCCCCCTTCTACCCCCCCCCCTCCCCGCCCCCCCTTTCCCCCCCCCTTTCCTCCCCCCCCCCACACCCCTTCCCTTTCCTTCTCCACCTCCCTTGTCCCTTCTTGTCCTACCCTTCCCTTTCCCATTCCTTTAACACATATATCATTAATCATGAGATCTGAAAAGTTCACACTTGTATGTTCAGTAAACTATATTGATAGCATGTCCAATTATGCAATGTCTTGCTGGTCTTGTTATTCTATCCCATACAATTGCATTTATATATACTTGATAATTTTAAAGTGCAACTGAGTATGCTCTGATCAAGCAAATTGTTCTAATTATGAATTGTAATAATAACAATATAAATATACTAAATGTATGTTTTACATCAATTAGATATTGGAAATCTCCATTACCCCTGCCATTACTTGTTTTTATTTTAATTATTATCATTATATTTTTTTCATCTATTTTTTCATTTGTTGCTTTCTATTATGACATATACATTATGAAATTTATCTTTGTATTTATTTAGATTTCATTAAGGTTTATATTTGATTAATAATATGAATTATATTGTTTTTTATGTTTAAATGTAGATTGCTCAAAATGTTCATTTTCATTTCTTTGGTTTTTAACCTTTTAGTCCCTATTGCGCATGTCACTGAAGCCCATGGGTGCCGGGTGAATGTCATTCAGCTATGACTCAGTATTCCATCATGCAGCCTGCTGTGTGTGTGGTGTAGGCTCACTGGCAGACAGGCACCATAGGTGGCGCACTTGCGCTATGTGTGAGCGTCTCCAAGCCATGAGCCTGGCAGTCTATCATACAGCATGCAGCATACTCAGAGCCCATTTGCTGTGTGACGTCACTTCCGGTTCACATCCGGTATATCAGAGGCCTGCACACGGGTAATGTTACTCTTTGAAAAAGCCCATGCTTGGGTGAAACGCGTTAGAGGTGCAGGGGCATCCTTTTTCCTCCCTCTTTTTAACTATGCTTTAATAAAGGACACTTCACAGCACAGTCCAGCAGTTGCTACGTTTTTTCTGCCTCGTGGTGCCCGCTGAAACACCCCTTCCAAACCGGAACAGGTACACTTTCTCTGCATCCCTTGTCAGCCATGGAGCACACAGAACCGGCGTTCACACTGCATGTGAGTAAACCTACTGCTTAATTGAGAGCCACCCCAGGCATACAAGATTATTCAATTCAGGGAAATTGCAGAGGTCAAGGGGGGGTCTAAACACTCCCTACTTACAACTCTGCATACCTCTGTTATACCTTGTGCCATCTAGGTGTTTAATGCATATAGCCTCAAGCATGCAATACCACACCAAGTGATCCGGTTTAAAACGCAGTTAAAAACATTTACTTTACAATTACTGTGGGTCACATATGCTCTGTAGCACTGGTTAATTGGGGCTACTTACCCCTTACAATTTTGTTTTACTACATACATTGTACAAATCTGGTTGTTTTTTTTTTTTTTTTGCTCCAGTTTTGTAGCCATCAGACTTTAATAAATAAACCCAACTGAGTCATCTTAATAAATAAACCCATGTGGATATGCTGTGTAATAGCTGCGATACAGCTCAACCCCATTATAGCGTGATCCGCTACAACGCGGATCGCTTATAACGCGGTGTGAGCATGGCTTATTTTTTGGCAAACTTTAATAACATTTACACGTGTGTGTGTGTGTGTGTGTGCGTGAGTGCGCACGCACACACACACTTTTGCTACCTGTTGATTGTGTGCAGCTAGACCAGGATTTCAACCATGGAGTTCGGTGGTGTTCCAAGCCTCTCTCTGTCTGCACTCTGATAGGCTGTGATACGTTTTCTGAATTCATCTGCTCAAGTTATGCTGGGAACTGCCTTTTTGCACAGATTTAGAGAGCAATAACAAATCTCTTAAGTTAAAGAAAAGATAAAAATGTGCAGACTGCTGCTTTAACATATGTGAAACATATGTTATTTGTATTTATCCTCTTAGTTGTTCAATGCCTCACAGCTGACACTTTTGAGTAACAGTGGAAGGAAAAAAAAAAAAAAATATATATATATATATATATATATATATATATATATACACACGTATGTGTATGTATATATCTGCAGTCTTTACATTTTATTCATAACCCACTGCAAAAACTGATCAGTTTCTGTAAAATTCTAGTTATCTATTAAACACACTTTCCAGTCATTGAGCAGGTATATATTGTGTGTGTACATTGTACAAACCTTTATTAATCGTGCCTGCTAAGAAGGAAGAGGTTGAGGAGGATTTGTAAAGTAACTGAGCAGCATTGCAATTAACCACACCAATGTCATATCAGTGCGGACACAGAATGAACACCTGCTATTTTGAATTCTTTATTGATTATTTTCTGCGTTATAACGAGGTTCAGCTTTACTATGATCATACCCTAAACACATGCAAATACTTAATTATCTTTAATAGTATTGGAATAGTTTAAGTCTAATTTTCAGTTTTTTAATCTGAGAAGAATTTGACATTTAGCCTTAAAAGGTAATTTAAACAATCCCTTGGTTATATTATCAGGGATTGTAAATATCCCATAAAATGAATTTATTCCATGACAACGACATTGTGCAGGTTAAATATTTACCTCATGGTGATAACTTGCTCGTCTTTATGATCTCGTCTGGGCTGTGAAGATTAAAACTTGTTCTCACTGTTGAGCTTTTATAAAGAGGATAACAAATGACTTAATTTGTAGGAGGAGCAATGAAGGAAACGAAACTTGAAAGTGACCCGGATGGAATGTGCTGTGAAGTATGTTTTGTGTTTTGTGTCTCTATATACGTATGTTTGTATATCAATAGTCACATTTACCATTAGGAAGTATTTTGCAGCATGTTTTACACATGTTCATTGTGTTGGGCAATCAGGTGGTGATGACCTATATAAGACCACCTCCTGTAATACCCTAATACCTCCTGACGAAGCGCTGTAATGCGCGAAACGCGTTGAGGGTTATGCTCATTACTTTTGAGTTGCACTCCTGGGTAGGAGTGCAGTTTTAGCACGTTTGATTCTCCCCTCACAGTAGCCGTTGTTACCTCCCCCGTCATCTCGCTAGTTGTTGCAGCTATTGCCATAGCTTTTGACCTAGCTGACGAGAGCCCGCCTACCACTCTTGTGTTGTTGCACTTCCGGTTCCGGGTCAGGGACTTTGTGAGAATCTGCAGCAGTGGATCGCGGTCGGGACAGGGGGATTTTGACCAACGCTGTGTACAGACTCTTGGGGGAGCCTCTACGTGCATGCGGTTTTATCCAATTGTAAGTAATACTGTGCAGTGTTGTTTTAATAAATTGACCTTATCTTACCTTGGCATTTCTCTTTTTCTCTGCGCTCCACCTCCCCCTCTTTTTGCATTTTGGATTGATTGTGGCCGGCTGATCACCGGAGGGAGAAGGAGCCCTTTTCTGAAGATTTCCCGTGAAGTTTACGGACGAGCGCAGTCTCCATTTCTAGAAATTTGTAGGAGGAGCAATGAAAGAAATGAAACTTGAAAGTGACACGGATGGAATGTGCTGTGAAGTATTTTTAGAACCAGCATCTAGGAAAAGGAAACTTATCATTCTATTCAAACTTCTATGACACCTGAGAAATCCTGAAGCTTATTCTGTCCGTTGTAAACAAAATAAGTATTTAAATGATGTCAGGCAGTCTCAAGTTAACCCCTTGGTCCCATTATTTAATTAATTAACCACATCCTGTCCAGGATTTAATAGCTATAGTATCATCCCAACCTGTATTGCACCTTTAGTGCCCCAAATAATGCTAACATGAAGGAAGCCGTAAATAACCCCACCTCAAAACTTGAAAAGCCAGTGATTGCCTTGCATAGCTATTCCAGCAGGACCGGCGATATTGGGCGTCTTATTTCCCCAGATGGCATCACCCTTCATCCCAAATTCATCTGCTTTATTACAAAACGTTTGGTTATATCCCTTGCCTCATGTAATTTGCAGAAAAAAAGGATATCATCCAACTTCCTTTCAATTAAGCTGGGAGGCATACTGCACCTTGCTCCGCTAGTCCCAACAAATATGCCACCATGCCTCCAACATGATCCTCATACACCTCCAGGGCTCCAAAATGTTCCATATTTTTACACCATTCCCTCCAAGACCCCATGAATGATGCCCGAGACTGCCTTATCACATCCATCACTGCTCCAAACCCAGGCTCCACAAGTGATCCAGGCACACTTGCCCTTCTGCATCCACCTCTGGTGTCAGACTTTGGAATAACCCCACTTTAGAATGAGACAATGCATCCTCAATGTTATTCTCCAACCCCGTGACATGCTTAGCCCTACAATAAATGTTCCCTGGAAAACTGTAGAGCACTAATCTTGTCAGCAGATGCACCACGTTTCAAGGAAGTGTCTATTGCAGAGAAAGATCCCAATGGCCAGAACAGCAGGGCAGATAACAAAGACATAGTCAAGGTAATATGTGGGGATCAAGGGAGGCAGCAAAGGTTCATACAGTAGTTTGGGTGACAAGCAAAGGTCAAGGTAGGCAGCAAAGGTTAATAGTTCGAGTCGCAAGCAGAAGTCCAGGACAAGCAGCAAGAGGCATAGTCAGGGTTATGTGCAGATGTCCAAGGACAGGAGCCAAGGAGTGGAACCACGACTGGAAATGTATCAGGTATAGGTAACACCAGCATAAACAGGAAGGAAAGGGGAGGTTTATATAGGGCATGGCTGAGGAAAGGACAGGTGAAGGTGGTCAGGGATAGCAGACTTCAGACAGTCTATAGGAACTTGCAGATAGGCAGATGAGCAGTCTCGGTAGCCGAGCAGGGGAACTGCAGGATGGAGCGAGAACAACCTGACCCTGTCAGGGATGTCTCTGACCCACCGGGGGGTGCTAGCCATCAACCCATTCACAGCTTCTGCCATCTCCATGTTATCTGACCTGTACAGTACCCTTTAATTGTGCAGAAACCAACCCCATAATTCTACTGCCACCACTGCTGACAAAAATTCCAAAGGTCAAATTCTTAACCAATCATTCCTATACCCACACCAGAGGCCTGCTTCTCTCCACCCACCATCTCTGAAGAAAAAACACGCCAAAACCCCACAATCCTGCCGCAGCCATAAAAAGTTCTAAGGCTCTTTTTGACACTTTGGTTTGCAACCATAAAGTACTTCCATTGAATGAGTCCAGAAAAACCTGCCATACAACCAGATCATGGAGCAAAAAGCAAGATTACTTTGGCGCTCTCTACACACTGAATGAGTTAATCTAATGTTACCACCTAGTGGTATAGGGAATAGAATGTAGTAAAATATAAAAAGCAGTAAAATATCAAATAAAATAAGTGTCTCAATTAATGAAGACGTGAAGGTGTTGAAATACGGTGAAATACACAATGTCACAATCACTCAACCTTTAGACAGGAACAGCCACATTCCTCTATGAAAGCGAATACAAAAACAGGTGAGGGAGTTGGTTGGTGACGGCAAACAACTACGGATTAGTGGTTCTGTTGGTAAATGGTCACTATAGAAACAGAAATACCCGGGCGCTACCTATGAATAGTTCGTTGGCGGATAGGGGTGTAATAAAGTAAAAAACCTTGATGGTGAACAAGGTTTTCCCTCTGGTTCTTTTCCTCCTGTGACTCTAAAGACCCCAAAGAAGGATCTACCCAGGATCCTTCGAAAGTAAGCAAAAAGAGAGAAGGGGATGGGGGAGCACTGGTGGAGTAATGAAGTATAATGCAATATGATTCAGGTGTGTGAGACTCTGAAAATTGGATGGTGTGGATCTAAAATAATTTAAACACTCACACGGCCTTGTGCAAATGCTTGCGCATCAAGGTATCTTTTACGTCCTCGTTTCTTGTCCTTGTAGGGTCAGTCTCTGCTTCTCGTCAGGGCTATTCTTTTCTTGATGTGATGTCTCTCGTCCGTTTTGGTCCTCTCCTTTTTCTTGCGTAGGGTGTCCCCCTCAGAAAGAATACATGGGGATGTGAACAGTGGTACATAGACAGTGATAGGTGGAACACGACAAAATAAAATAAAACAAAATATATATAACAACCAAGATATGGCACAAGTGAGTAGAATACAAAATTTATAAAACACTCACACGGGCATGTGTGGGTGCACTCAGGGGGGGAGGGTATCTTGACCTCCAATGGGATCTCGCTATCCCAAAATGCCAGCTGTTGCAAGTGATGAGGGTGAGGGAAAGGGGAAATAAAAGGAAAATATTACTCACACGGCCAAGTGTGAGTGCCCCCTTAGAAAGGTGTCTTTTAGGTACCGTCTGGTGTCCCTGGATAAAGCCTAGTGCCAGCCTCTGATGGTATCTTTTCTCTCCCAGAGCGATGTAGATAATACACAGCCCAGAGAAAAAAATAAGGATAAAAGCTTCCCTACATCTTTTATCACTGATTTTAGCACTGATTCTGGCAATATAACAGCTGTGATAAAAAAAACACTGGCATATTTTGCAGACGGACCCCATTTTAAAGGAACACATTCCATCAACACCAAGGGTCATTTTTAGAAGGGCTCCAACAATAAAGGCGAAGCTGGCACCAAGTGTATTTAGGAGGGAACCTAAGATCAATACCCAACATTGGTTACCCCCACCAGTGGGATTTTTCAGTTGCTTCAGTTGCAAGGCCTGCAAAAAGGCAATGAAAGATGATAGAACCAGTTTCATTTCTAGTATCACAAAAGAAAAATTTAATATTAAAAATCTCATCACCTGTCGGACAGAATATGTGGTATACCTGCTTGCGTGCCCATGTGGTCTCCAATACGTTGGCCGGACTTCTAGGGCCTTGAGAGTCCGCGTTTTGGAGCATATGGGCAATATACGCAGGCAGGTTATGACCCATAGTGTTTCCAGACATTTCAGCCGGGCACACGGAGGAAACCCTGAGGGGCTCTTATATAACGGAATAGAACTAGTAGAGGCACATTGGAGGGGCGGTGATCGGCTTAACAAACTTGCACAACGAGAGACTTATTGGATCTATAGACTCCAGATTCTGGCCCCAAAGGGCCTAAACATAGACATAGATTTAGGAGCCTTTTTTTGAGCCGACACCACCATTGATTATATCTCTTATGGCCCTAGGTGTTTCCTCTTCACAGACTTTTTTAATTTTTAATTTTTTCCCCATTTCGCCCACCTCGTCCCATGGTCCGCTTCCCCTCCCCCACCCTCCTTCCCCCCACCCTCGCGCCCCCCTCCCCCCCCGCCCTCCACCTCCCCGTGCTTTGCCCCAGTTAGCAAAGTTTTTTAAATGATATTATCCATGCCCATTTAGGGTATTTATTGTGTCTTTGATTTACCCTACAGATTTGGACCATCCAACGTCTATCAAAGAGTCCAGTTATCTATGTTTATACCTCCACCACAACCAGGGATGAGGTTAATAATAAGGCTAACTATAAACATTTTATATCAGCTATTAAACACAACCTTTTTATTTAAGGAACAAGACAATGATTGAGCCTTTATATATATATATAAATTCATTTTTAATACCCAATGTTTTAGTTAATATTTTTATACATTCATGATCTTTGACATGTTTTTATATAAAGATAGAAATGCTACCAATTAAAGGTCTTAACACCAAAAACGGAGCTATCCGCTTTCATAACAGGAGCAACCATTTTTTAAACGAAGTATCACTATATCAGGGCGTTTGTGAAAGCAAATATCTGCCAATTTTAATTAGCAATTAACATATACATCCTTCGAGTAGACAATCACTTAGATCAGCTGGATGTAGGAGGAGGATTGAGGGGGATGGAGTTGCCGGGCAGGCCGCAGTATATAAAGGAGGAACGGCGAGCCTTACCCAATCCAACTACGGAGCCTGAGGAAGCCCATAGGGCGAAACGCGTTGCTCAAAATCCCCCAACCTTTTTGACCTGTTGCGGCCACCATAGGGAGCAGGACACGGGAAGTGCAGAGCTCCATCCGGACGCGGAAGGAGGTCCCACTGCAGCCCCATGAGCCCTGCTAAACATCCCCCAGAGACTGGCCTTTTTATTGCTTACACCGCAGCTCACGAGTTGAGCGAGCGGGGAGTTTGTTTGTTTATTTGTTTATTTGTGATTCTTAAATAAAGAGTTTGGCCTATAATTTCTGGGCTGTGTATTATCTACATCGCTCTGGGAGAGAAAAGATACCATCAAAGGCTGGCACTAGGCTTTATCCAGGGACACCAGACGGTACCTAAAAGACACCTTTCTAAGGGGGCACTCACACTTGGCCGTGTGAGTAATATTTTCCTTTTATTTTCCCTTTCCCTCACCCTCATCACTTGCAACAGAGTGATAGCTGGCATTTTGGGATAGCGAGATCCCATTGGAGGTCAAGATACCCTCCCCCCCTGAGTGCACCCACACATGCCCGTGTGAGTGTTTTATACATTTTGTATTCTACTCACTTGTGCCATATCTTGGTTGTTATATATATTTTGTTTTATTTTATTTTGTCGTGTTCCACCTATCACTGTCTATGTACCACTGTTCACATCCCCATGTATTCTTTCTGAGGGGGACACCATACGCAAGAAAAAGGAGAGGACCAAAACGGATGAGAGACATCACATCAAGAAAAGAATAGCCCTGACGAGAAGCAGAGACTGACCCTACAAGGACAAGAAACGAGGACGTAAAAGATACCTTGATGCGCAAGCATTTGCACAAGGCCGTGTGAGTGTTTAAATTATTTTAGATCCACACCATCCAATTTTCAGAGTCTCACACACCTGAATCATATTGCATTATACTTCATTACTCCACCAGTGCTCCCCCATCCCCTTCTCTCTTTTTGGTATATGGTCACTGTAATAATTAGTGCAGCATATACAGGTGATGGTAGGTAGAATAGAGTTAATAAGCAGAGTCAGAAAATGGAAGACTTATGTGCAGTATGTTCATGGGATATTTAATACATAAAGCACACAACAAATAAAAATCCCCTACTGGGGCACTAACAATTGCTAGTGCCCTATACAGTAGGCACGTAATGGTATCTTTAGACTGCCTCTTATCCTCAAACACTGTAAACTGGTGCGGGTTGTCGTCTCGTGGGTTCACCTTCTGTCCCCCCGAAAGCGGTCGCTGGGGTTGGCGTGCGATTTGTCACGATGCTCTGGCGTCCCTGGTATCCGGTTCTGTCGGCTTCTTTCTGTTTGTCCACTTAACGCGTTTCTCTAGATGCCTCTAGCTTCATCAGGAGTGTGATTAAAACTATTCTACCTACCATTAAAATAGTTTGAGCCCTTCTCCTATTGGTTCTTTTAGAAAGCTCAGTCCTGGTCTGCGAATGGCAGATTCACCATAAAGATCTCATTGTAATGCGATCGGGTGGGTATAATTTAACCCTATTAAGCTCTTAATACACAGATAATGCTCAGTTGTGCATAAGGGGGAGCGGTGTATATAAAGGAAAGTATACTGTAAATACACAAACAGTGTGCTGCTACATTCGTGGTACATTCAGATAGTAATGGAGCCGCTCCAATAACTAATTCGAAGGAGCAGATTCGACATTTACAGGGTGCAAAGGTTACAGCTTATACAGAACGACCGGGTAAAACATTTCTAGAAAAAATGTCTAATCATAAACCTTCCTGATCATAAAAACTATAGTTAATAATACTAGTGTGACTATTTATCCCAGATGAAATTCCATTAAAGATGTCCATGTTAGTCGAAGCTCATTCCCCAAAACAACGAGGAGATAGGCAGAGACCACATTAAGCATGAGATAAATACAAAAATAAATTGATTAGACAGCAAAACAGTATTGCAATATAGAACAATAGAGTTTGTCCAGGGGTACTGCCCTTTTTCAGTAAAAAATGGGGGCTAATATTCCCAAAAGGGTGGGGATAATACTCTAAAAAAAAAATATATATATATATATATATATATATATATATATATATATATACATAATATAATCTTAAACAAAAATAATAATACTATAAAAATATATAATTATATATAATAAAAATCCATATAAAGTAAAACATTAAAATAGTTCAGAGAAAATATAAATAAGGTGTGTATAAAAGATAGGTATATAAACTGTTGGGGAAGTAAAAAAAATGGGTATACTGAAAGAATGAAGTTAATTTACCATATTAGGCTATGGGGAAGCTAGTAGAAGATCTATGGATCTAGTACTAGACTAAAAAGACACCCAATTCTATGTCGATGTTAAGACCAGTGGGTGTGAGGGTTTTAAGTTTGTTGATCCAAAATATTTCTTTTTTGGTCAGCTGAGTGTCTCTATTGCCACCCTTCCAGTGTGTTGGCACTTGCTCTATTCCTTGGAATTTTTGTCCTGTTGCATTGCCTTGGTGATGAATACTAAAATGCCTTGAGACGCTGTGTGTTAGGATTTTTCTCCTGATGATACTAAGATGCTTTAGGATCCTTAGGTGTAGTGGTCTTGTTGTCTTTCCTATATATTGGAGGCCACAAGGGCACTCGAGTAGGTATACTGCATGGTCTGTTTTGCAGGTGATATGATTCTTGATTTTAAAAACTTCTCCTGTAAAATTCGACTTAAAAGTTATTTTTTTCCGTGGATTTGTATTTGCACGCTTTGCAGCTAAAACACCCATAACAAAATTTTGTTCTATTTAGGCAGTTCTCTTTTGCTTTATTTTTGGTTAGTGCTCTAGGTGCTACAGTAGCTTACCTTAAATTCTCGGCTTTCCTGAAGATTACTCCAGGATGATTTGGTACAGAGTCTTTGAGTACAGGGTCACTCTGAATAAGGTGCCAATGTTTGCTAATGATTTTCTTTATTTCTCTTGCGTTTTTATTGTATTTAGTGTAGAAAGCCCATCCTATGTTCTGATTCATGCTGTTATTACTATCTTATCTTGTATTAGCAATGATACTCCTTCTGTCTAGTCCCTGTGTTTTATTCAGAGCTAGGCCTACAGTATTTTATCTGGTTTATAATTGTGTTCTACAAAATTTCAGTGGGGACTTGTGATTGTACTTCAAACAGTTCATTGTCTGTGCAATTTTCTTTTATTCTTCTGTATTGAATATGAATATTCTTTTTTTATTCTTCTGTATTGAATATGAATTTTCTACTGTATTGAGTATGAAATATTCTCTATCCAGTTTGGATGATGGCAGCTATTGTACAGAATAAAATTGTTACTGTTTGAAAATGGTCTTAGTTTTAATAGTCCCTACTTCTACATATATGGTAAGATCTACAAAGTTGATGCTACTAAAACTCGAAGTGTGAGTAAATCTAAGGTTATAATCATTAAGATTGATAAAAGCCATAAAATCATTAAAACTTTCTGCACTCCCCTTCCAGACAATCAGAACATCATCTATGTAGCGCTGCCACAGGGCCAAACCCACGCTTAGTCCAGTTGAGGTCCACACTGTGGTGTCCTCCCAGACTCCCATAAATAAATTTGCATAGCTAGGCGCAAATTTGGGCCCCATGGCGGTGCCACGTTTCTTCAGAAAGTAATCTCCATTAAAGTTAAAAAAGTTATGATTCAAAATAAAAGAAATGCTCTAAATGATAAAATTTCTTTGGAGGGGAAGCATCTCTTGGTCGTCTTATAGCACTTTCCTGATGGCATCACAACCTTGTGTGTGCCCTATTGAAGTATAGAGGGATGTCACATCGCAACTTGCTAAGAGTAAGTCCTCTTTCCATTCAAAGGTTTCTAAAGTCTTAATTATATCGATAGTGAAAACACACAAAAATACCTTGCTCACCATACATAGGATTCACTGGTGCAAACGGAAAACAATGATGTAGAACACAACAAAGTGGCCACAAGGGGTCACTAAAAGTCCCTTAATGTTGCACTCAAGTAATGATGTAATATATTGTATACATAAAGTAGCAGTTAAATAGCTGATAACACAAGATCCAAATTTGTCCCAGACCAATTAATAGGTCCCACAAAGCCAAATGTAACAGGACAAACAATTATGTGAATTTTAATACAAAATAAAACCTGACGAAAATCATAAAATGACAACTATAGTAAATAAATAAAAAGTCCCCTTAAAGGCGAAACGGAGATATAGTGGAGATGAGTGCTGGTATAGTACTGAACACGCAGCCTCAAAGAAGCTGCAGTGATGTATCCACCAGAATATAGTTACTCAGCTAGATGCCTCACTATAGTGACGTGCAGTAAAACACCGGCTAGATTATAAGTAATCTACTCCTGCTAAAGATAGGAAATGACAAAACAGATGTTGGTGATAAACAGTACTATGTCACAACTAGATACTAGTCAAGATCCTAATAGTCAGGCAAGGTGTGGTATAGTATGTGCCCAGGTTTGGTGTAGATTAGGACTTAGTGTATATATAGTGTGTACACAGTAAGTAATCAAGGCTGCAATCTGACACATCCCTTGGGCTACAATGAGCAGGAAGTATACAACCTGACCGCCGAGTCGTTGGGCCTCTCTGTATTCCCTTATGCCAGAGGCACCTAAAAAACCCAATGCTAGCTCCTCAAAACTCAACAAAAAACTAAAAATTACAGAACCCGCCGACCAAAAAATAATTGAGATAATTTAACACCCCTCATTTGCTGCCACTGCCTGTAAAATTGTAATGGATGTGCTCGCCACAAACCAGGACCGTCGTTGGTACCCGGGTCGGGGTTGGAGATAGCAGGGTAAATGGTATCCAGGCTGGAGTCAAGGTAGGCGGCACAGGAGCGATGGTTGAGGTCACAGGCTGGGGTCAAGGTAGGTGGCACTGGAGCGATGGTCGAGGTCACAGGCTGGTGTCAGTACCATTAAAGGCTTCTGCATAGTAGCTTCAGCATAGGCGTGGTCTCTGGAAGGAGGAAAGTTACTGTAAGCGATGAAGACATCTGGAAGCAGGGTATCTGCAGACAGGCCACAGGAACAATGAAGCTATAATGCTGGGGAACCAGTGCTTCAGCACAAGAACGTATTTCCGAAGCAGGGCAGGAACTGTAAGTAACGAAGGCCTCTGGAAACAGGGTATATGCAGACAGGCCAAAGGAACAGGGAAGCTATAGTGCTGGGGATCCAGCGCTTCAGCACAGGAAGGCAAAGACAGGCTAAGCAGAGGTGCTTGTGACAAGCACAGGTTACACGAATGAAAGAATTCAGGAATTATGCTCAGCCACTTCCTTGGGAAAGGACTGATCCTAAATAGCATAGACAGCCAATAGGGGAAGAGCTGCAAAGAAGGCAGCATCAAGCAGACTGCAGTGTAAGTCCAGAAACAGCTGTACAAATTGCTTAGTTTAGGGAGGGATTTTCCTGGAAGCTGTATAGCCCTGTAAGGGTGAGTTCCAGCCAAACCCAGGACCGAAACCCTTACAAAAACCCAATCCAAAAAGTACCTCAATAATTCAAAATAGAGACAAGAAATCAAACATCCCATTTTGCAGTCAATGGTCAACAAAGAACTCTCCCCAAATTCACACCCCAGAAAAACAGTCTCGATGGACCTGCATGAAACGGAACGCAGAATCGATATCTGTCTTTGCTAACAATGAGCCCAGACCACAGCTCCTTATCAGCTTAATCGCTCCATCAAAGGAACCGTAACACACTCTGTAGATCATTTTGTCAATATCAGAGTTGATAGATGCCCCTTCCGGGTAAGAAAGAGGTTGGATGATCTGGAATGTGCCTGGCTACTTTTTGGGGATCACCCCAAAAGGCAACACTCTCAGGTTAGCTAAGGCCTTAATTATACCAAAAACTGCAGAGCTGCAAAGCGATCCGGTGACGTCATCGTAGCGACATCGCCGTGCTACATGTGAACATGCCAAAGAGATTTGTAGATCTACTGCAGGGAGACATGGCCAGATTGGTTGGTTGATGATGCACTGTGATTGGCCAAGCAAATCACGTGATGCGGCCATCGTGTGTGAATAATAAAATCTCAAATCGCTTGAGGAGACAAACGCTTTGCAGTACATCGTGGCGCTTACGTCACGCTTGGTATGTGCACTCATATTGGTTTGTTTTACTTTGTTTTTCATGCAAGCGCCATCGCACATGATTTTTGGTAGAATCACAGCCTATTGGAGAAGCCGCAAAGATCCCTGCCACTCGACCCAAACCCTCCTCCTTCTTCCAAGTTGTAACGGAGCACGTCCTCCTGTTCCGCTGCGACTTCAAATTTTTTGAGGAAAGAAATGCTGAGAAGAGCTCTACTACCATGTCAAAAATTAAATAAGCCAATCCATGGAGGGCGCATGCGTGAAGGCTAAGGGAATGGCTGCTTAGAGTGTGAGCTCCTTCCCCTTTGGCGTTATTAAGGCATTTATGTATTGAAAAAACTGATAATTCAAACAAGACAGATATTCACCCAGGGAGCGGAAAAGGTCAGGATGCAAACGAGACCAAAAGCGGGACGTGCAGCGGCCGTACTCATAACCTATTTCAGTAAATCTGATTCAGCGCGGACGACCAGAGCGGGAACCCCATCACTGCATGCAGACTCCGATTCGGAGGAAGAGCGGGAGCAGACCAACCAAATGGAGACCCAATCGGCTGAGTCAATGACCAGAAAAGTGATGAGGGAGTTCTGCAATGAACTCAAAGCATATATGCACAAAGAACTGTCAGCTATAAAACGGGATATCAATAGTATTGGGGCTAGAACAGATGAATTGGAGACACGCTTGGACTCCACAATAAAAGCAGTACGCAAGAATGAGAGAACCTCTGCTAACCTGCAATCCCAAATTAATGATCTCGCTAGCAAGCAAGAGGACACGGAAAATAGGGATCGCCGGAACAATATCAGGGTGCGGGGGGTCCCAGAGGAGTATACAGACCCTGACGACTTTATCACAAGATGGCTGACAAGCCTCTTCCCAGATAAGTCAGAAGCAGACCTACACCTTGATAGGTGTCATCGGGCTCTCAGGTCTAAACCCCAACCAAATGACCCCCCGAGAGACATCATCGTCCGGCTCCACTACTTTAAAATAAAAGAAGCAGTGTGCCAAATTGCCAGAGCCGCAGGCAACGTAGAATTCGAGGGGGTCAAACTTCTGATTTTTCAGGATCTGTCACCTACTACTTTGCTCAAAAGAAAACACCTCACGCCGGTCACCAGATTACTCAGAGATAAACCAGGATAACCCAGACATCTCAGGAATTGAAATAGAGGCCCAGACACATAAGATAGCTCTCTACGCGGACGATATTTTCCTGGTATTGTCCAGGCCCCTTACCTCTCTTCCCAATCTTTTCAGCTTGTTGGATAAATTCAATAAACTCTCAGGGTTCAAAATAAACCAAACGAAATCAGAGGCCTTGGATGTCACAATTCCAAAAGCGGAAGAAAAACTTATCTCACTTAACTTCAATTTCAGGTGGCAAAACAAGGCAATCAAATACCTCGGGGTCTATATCACTCGGACCTTTACAGAAATTTATAAAGCTAACTACTCCAAATTAATCAGGGCCCTGAGAGAAGATATAAGGCGCTGGTCCAAATACAATATTTCATGGATAGGCAAAATATACAGCATAAAGATGAACTTACTCCCACGCATTTTGTATCTATTTCAAACACTACCAGTGCCCATCAATCCGAAAGAAATAAACGAGCTACAGGCCACCTTATCCAAATTTATATGGGGGAAAAAAAAAGCGAGAATCAATAAACAAACATTATTGAAACAACCGGCGGAAGGTGGCTTGGCAGTACCTTGCTTGGTATCATACTATAGAGCGGCCCAATTATGCCAAATCTCTCAATGGCAAACAAAACCTGATTTGAAACGATGGGTAGCATTAGAGAGCACGGCGTGTTCCCCATTGGAACTACGCCAACTAATATGGACTCCAAAAATAGCTAGATCAAAAGCTATACATCAGCCGCTTTCCTCAATGACCAATTCACTAGCAATATGGGACATAGTTAAGTTCAGATGCGGCCTCACAACCAAAAATACGCTGATGACACCCCTGTGGGGGAATCCGCACTTTGCTCCGGACATGGAAAGAACAAATTTTGTAAATTGGAAACATAGCAACATCTCGCGACTGAACGATCTGGAGGATAACGACAAAATTATGACATTTGAACAAATTAAATCCGATAAAAATTTCCCCCACTCTGAATTTTTTAAATACCTCAAGATCAGAGCCTTCTATAATAAAAACAACCCACACCCCCCACTGACGACATTCGAAAAGCTCTGTCTTAGAGAGACATCTACTAAGGGACTTATATCGCAGTTGTACAGAGAAGTAATCGGTTCCACCCCCACGGTCACACATACATTAAGATATATGTTAAAATGGGAAGCAGATCTTGGCGAGACATTCGGTGATAAAACCTGGTCCCAAATAGCAACGGCTGCGGCCAAAAGTTTGATTTGTACAACATTAAAGGAGAACGCATATAAAGTCCTGATGAGGTGGTACCTGACCCCAATCAAACTGTCAAAATTCACTAAAAATTACTCCCCATTGTGCCCTCGGCAATGTGGAGATAATGCAGATCTCTTACATATACTGTGGTCTTGCCCTCGGATAGCATCGCTATGGGATTCAATCAAAGTTTGGCTGGAGAGGATATTGGGCCTCAAAATACCATTCGACCCAGGGCACTTCCTATTAGGTAGAGCACACAGGGGCATTACAAAGACAGATCTCAAGCTTATTGCTCATTTTGCAACAGCTGTGAGGTGCGAGATCGCAGCATTATGGAAGCAAAGCGAAATTCCTTCAATTCCCAAGATTCGGAACAGAATTTGGTACGTCTGCCAGATGGAAAAATTAACAAGTTTGGTTAATGACACTGGCGAAAATTTCCTAAAAGTCTGGACGCCTTGGCTGGCCCAGACAGACATCCCAGGGGTGGTACAGACCTCAATATTGCTTTGATAACTAGAAAATGCGTTCTCCTGTGATGCAGTATATATAACACAGAACGATACTTAATATAACCAGGCCGTTATACAGATAGTTATACAGACATGGTATCCCAAAACCCCAGAGAGGACGTGGCGACAACAACAAAAACACTGGTCAGTCCCGTAGCCCTCCAACCGTTCCACACCCCTCCCTCCCACCCTCCCCCTACTCCTGATGATTTGTTCTTTGTATTATTTTTGTTAAACCTCGTTAAACTCTGGACACTGACTGTCTAACAGCTGCGATATGTATGACATACTGAAAATGTTTGTTACAGAATTGTTCCTGCATTGTACTGCAGCTATTGCACACAAGAAAATTCAATAAAAACGACAAGTTAAAAAAAAATAAGCCAATCCATCAAACCAAAAGGTATTGTATTGTATGTCTTTATTTGTATAGCACCACTAATGTACATAGCGCTTCACAATAGTAATACACATCATATAAATAACATAGTATAATTAACAGGTCATGGGAATAAGTGCTTCAGACAAACGTAACATTGAGGAAGAGGAGTCCCTGCTCCGAGGAGCTTACAATCTAATTTGTATGTAGGAGGAACGTACAGAGACAGTAGGAGGGCATTTTGGCAAGTGCTTCTGCAGGGGGCCAATGAAGGGAGTATATGAATGAATATCATTGGTGGTGCACCCAAGAGCAAAGAGAAATAAGTACCAAACCAAAAGAAATTACAGCAAACAAAAGACAGATGCTGCAGATACTCAAAATAGGGGCACTCAAAAATGGAGTATAGCATTTGATTGATATGAGTATTTATTGTGAAGTCAAAATGATTAAATAGTGGACAAACAATAAAACCAATTAAAAAAAACATATAAAGCCTACATCAGATCGTTTCAAGTCAAACAAATGGATGCAGCAAGCATGGAAAAAATGACAATATGAATATCAACCAGCATGGGTGAGTATATACACAAAAAAGATGTTACAGATATTATTTTTGTGTATTATGGTCCCAGTGATCCCAAAACACAAGGAGGGGTTAATAATAAACCTCTTCTGGGTGAAGGGATGACCATCCAGCTGGAAGCAGACAATCTAATAATCAGTCAAACCATGGTGGAAAATGCAATTAATCATTAGTAGGGAAGTAAGGTTTAACAATAATTAGAGTGATACAATAAACCCACGGCCTCGGGCATGGTCAGCGCTTATGCGCTGAGCTGTGCTGAGACGCGCTTGCACTTACCTGTGAGCCCCTACAGCCGCAATGAGAGCGGCTTTAGTAGGGGCTCGCCTACGCTACCGCAAGCGCGCGGAAGCGTAGGTCTTAGGTAATTTTTAAAATCAGGCGCTTGCCGGAGCGCAGGGCCGGTCACGTGAGCGGTTCGCCCAATGAGGGGAACCAGCTCCGTGACGTCACTGGCCCGCCCTCGGCACACCCCCTGACAGCGCACTGTCTAAGGCCAGGGAAAGCACCCGCTTTCCCTGAGCCTCAGCGCGCCTCAGCACGCCCCACGGAACCATGGACGAGGCCTTAGAGAGAACCCTTTTTAGATATTGTATTTATATATCTCCACCCATGGCTGACCCAGTTGTAGTAGCTATACTACTGTAAGTGCACTTGCATATACTTATATATGGAAGATAAGTCTGTCATAGACAAAGTACTAAGCGCCTGCCAAGAAGATAACATTCCATCCATTTAACACCATCTGCACAGTTCCTGCAGTGTACTAGAGATGCTGACAGACCCCCAATGGTTGCAGCGAGCGGTCTGCCGGCTGTTTTATACTATAATCAGCTGTAACTGTGGTCGGAGGCACCTCGACATACAAACCGCAGCATGTATACCATAGTTATTGTTCCGTGGTCAGCAGAGAACACCGCTCTGCAGGCACCTCGGCACGAACAGAGGATACTCGCCAGACAGATGGATTGGAGGTTCAGCGGTATCAGCATTCAATAGGCAGTAGGCAGTCCAGCATGTTTAAGAAATTCTCTCCAAATTAGTGAGGGAGTGGGGCTGTCAGCTGTAGCCCACCTCTGTGCACAGTTCCACCTGCCATAAAGCATGAAGGACGTGCGGATTGAAGACCGCCAAGACAGACACTGGATCCCAGATAGCTTGTCACCGATCAGTGATGCAGAAATGAAGACGCCCAACGCGGCATTTCACTAGGCACTTCATCAGGGGCGTGTCCAGGGTTCAATCAGAGGAGTACTAAATACCCTGGATTTGTGACGTAGCAGTTATGTTCAGCTGCTACAGATAAATTCAAAGGAGAGATATTCATGTAGGGGTGTGTTAGGGGCCTTATGCTGTTGCAGTGCGTTCTAGGAGAGAGTGGTGTAAGGTTCCGCGGCGGCCGACAGTAAAGGGCGCCGCCATGTTTATTGCGCAATAGCCCGAGGGCACTGGCAGAACAGAGAGGTCGCGCATG
The DNA here is from genome assembly GCF_040206685.1 of Ascaphus truei. NCBI lineage: Eukaryota > Metazoa > Chordata > Amphibia > Anura > Ascaphidae > Ascaphus > Ascaphus truei. The sequence goes on from NC_134490.1 coordinate 83,648,534, forward strand.
CGCAAGGCAAGCGTGCAAATGACGGGCCAATAAGGGAAAAGCTCCGTTGGGGTACTACAACTCCCAGACACTCTAGCGCTGTCACCTGATGCCAGGGAGCCAATCAGAGGATTGGAATTGCGGGAGGAGGAAAGGGAAGCGTGGGGGAGAGACCATGCTAGGCAGAGGGGAACCGGAGGGTGAAGGAATTGGTAGTGTGGGTGCAGGGGGTCCGTGACCCACCTGCATAGGACAGATCTTCCCCGCAGGCCCTAAGAGAATCCCTGAGCCACAGTAGAGTGAATTGCTGCAGGGACGCCCTATAGTGATAGGAACGTCATCCCCTTACTGAATAAAATCAACAACATTTATCTTCAATTGCAGTTAACACTGGATCAAGGTACGAAACCCCGCCTTGGAGAATAATGAATTGAGTTTTGAAACATGTATGAAGTTTTGACCACACACAAGAAGAAAAAAGTTACAAATATAGTAGAGAGAGTTTTCTTTCTTCATCAGGTCAAGCAGTGCTGATTTACAAAGATTCCATGCGTTTACCACAGATGTAAAAATCAAGATAACACTCTAAGGCAGATGATGCAGAGAAGGAATTGAAAAGGGAATAGTACCTACTGTAAACAGACAGGGCAATAAATGGAAGAAAGGGACAGTGAGAAATAGGACCAGGCATCGATCAGCAGTGTGCAGGGGGTAGAGGTGCAGTAGGGGAGGGAGGAGAAGAGGTTGAATTGTAAAATTAACAGAGAGGCTGGAAACAAACATTATAAAAAATTCTGATAGTGTATAAGAAACCTCATATCAGCAACATGTCAAAGAGCATTATCATTTTCAGGTCAACTGTCTTCTGTTCTTGGGTGTTTTAAACATTCCATTGAGGATTTTGAATTTTTTTTATAAACTTACATTTTATTGATTGTTTTGTTCCAAAATAAAAGGGGTACAGAAAATAAAATAGGGAGAGGGTTTAATGGGAAAAGGGGGGGTACAGTATGTGTTCAGACTTAATGCTGGGCGAAAACAGTCATAATTATACAGTGTGGTAGTAAACATCTGAGATAGGTATACAAATAGTACATAAACATATACAGATAATACAAAATTGCTGGCTGGATTGTTTTATTTAATATGTTAATAGAGAGGGGTTTTCTGAGTTTCTGCGGAAGTCTGGCCACAGCTGCCAGATCAGAGTATTTGCAGAACAAACCTCAGGCGCAAACTACAAATGGAGTTGGTGGGCAGTCTTCTCTTCTCCTTAATGATTCGCAGTTGTAAATGTTGGTACGAACACCTTCTCAAACCCCTATGGGATCTTTCCTAGATCCCTCAAAAGACAGAGAAAACCGAAAAGAAGGACAAAAAAGAAGGGGGGAGCGGGGGTCAGCAGTAAAAGGTCATTCAACTCCTAATTAGAGCCTACAAAGGTTCCCACCCTCAATTATATAAAAGAGGGTGAGACTAGTAAGCCAGCAATGAGGGGGTTAATGAATAAATATATAAATCTATAGACTACTTACACGGCCATGTGTAAGTACAGGCTCATAAAGGATGCTTGTCAAGTGTAGCCTCTGTAGTAGAGTCCTCTATTCATCCATTTCTATCTGGTAAGCCGGTTTCTGATAGCTGGATGACGTCACTTCCATGGGTCTCCACCAGACCCAGAAAAGAGATGGGAGCGAGTGTTCAAAAATTAAATGACAATTTATTAAAATGACACCAAATGCACACTCACACGTAGGGAAAGTCTGTGTCAGCAACACAAAGGATCCAGTTTTACTCTAGCAAGTTCTGGTACTTCACCTCCGCGTCCGGTGTGAAGGGAGCTGCTCAGCTGGCAAAATCATTGATTGAGCCTGAGGAAGCTGTTTTAATGGCGAAACGCGTTGCTCTATCTTCGTTCTTGGACTGTCACGAGGAGGCTTCCGTAGAGATCCTGCGACACGCACTTTCGCCAGCTGAGCAGCTCCCTTCACACCGGACATGGAGGTGAAGTATCAATAAATGGGCGGGGTTGAAGCAATTAGGCCCTATCTATAATATAATACAGCTTTGACCAATGAAGAGTCAAAAAGAAACCCCACAAAATTGCACTCAATGCCAGTGTACGTAGATATTTTTGTGGCAGCAATGGTCCATCAGTTAATACGTCCTTTTTTTCCCTAAACCATTTTGGGATCAGTAATAAAGAACCAAAAATAACAACATTTTATTTATAACAGTATATAATCACAATAACTATTAAAAATATTATTAAAATGCCTCGTAGTGGAGTAGTATGTAAAGAATCAATTCTGGTTAGTTAAATCTGTCCTCCTGCACTGTCGTAATAGACAGATCTCTCATGCGTAGTCAAATATAGATAGCAGTGTATTCGCACACAAGTAATTTCCTAATTGGAAATTCAACCATATACAGTACTGTGTAAGGTGGTGCAAGTTACATGAAAGTAGTGCATACATATAAATACCCAACAAAACATGTGTCACAGATCACACGGGTTGCATTAAACTCCAGTAGCAGTAGTTCAAACCTGGGAAAAAAACGCAAAGAAAAAACACCTGGGGAGCGTGTGGAGACAAGGAAAGGTGTATGAAACGCATGTGGCTGAAACGCACCTACTGCGCATGCGCAGTGCCCCATCGTATGCAAATTTATACATGGATTCCTATGAACAAATAAACATGTTTAAAAACAATACACATAGCAGACACATCTTCAAACTTTTCCGCTACATTGACGATCTGTTTCTAATTTGGACTGGCACAGAGTTAGAACTATTAGCCTTTGTTGACGGGTTCAACAGTCTACCTTCCAGTATAAAGTTTACCATGAACTTTAGCGCATCAGAGGTGTCCTTTCTGGATACATTTATATATAAAAAGATTTGCCAATTAGCCACCAGAATATACAAGAAAGCCACTGATAAGAACACCCTGCTATTGGCAACCAGCCACCACCCAGTGAGCATGAAAGAGGTCTACCTTATTCCCAATTTTTACGAGTTATTAGAATAACCAGTTATCCTCTCGAACTTGTGGCAGGTGAGTCATCAGGAAGCGCATACCATGTGGGAACACATAAAAAAATACTTATGGTGCAATATTGTGCAAATAGTGAAAAGATATTAGAATGTCTAGCACAGAGTGTGTACTCAAAATACTCACAAACGTGAGGTAGGATACAGACACGTAAAGGTATCTTTACGAACTGGTGTCAATCTGTGTGGTTAGTTGTTGCCAGAGGAGTGTGGTTATCAGCTGACCTTAGGATAGGAAAAACTGGACATAGCGTAGACTGTTTGGCAGTTTAATACATTTAGTAGGTAAATTCCAATCTACTCACATGTAGCAAGATAAAAAACAGCATTTTTGATCACAATGATCTCTGCAAATTCCGCTTGATGCTGCCACCGGATAGGATCTCTCTCTCGGGTTTTCTCCTTCTCTGCTGTGCGTGTCACCAGTGCGTGTCAGCGACCGGAAGTGACGTCATCAGCATCCGAGGGTTCCGGTGGGTAGAGACAGCGTCACTCTACGCGTTTCACCTCTTGGCGTCTTCAGGAGTGACGTTGTGAGCAGTGTAGCTAGTATATATACACCCTCTAATTAACATTTAATTGGTTAACTGGGAAATGCTTGTAGACTATTAATGCCAAGGTTATACTGGCCCAGATAGCTGCTCTGATGGATTTCATGAATGATTGGGATCGCGATCCTGCAGGGCAGTCAGTAAAACTTTATCACTGAATGCCTGTCCATAAATATTGGACATATATAATCTGCAGGTGGCGGTCTTTCAACAGTACCTGCTATATCTATCTAGTACACAATCATCCGAGTCTGTATTTTACCAAATCTCCTATATAGCCATGAACAGTTATCCGACAAACATAAGCTTTTCAAATATATTATCATACACATTCTATACTATAAAGTGCTTAGTGCATGGTATACTGTTGGCATCATAATAGAGTAAATATATTGCCACAAGTGCTAAACAGTTTCAAAGCGAAAAAACAATTTATTAATCTCTGTATCATACATATGCAGAGTTCAAATCTATACTCAAACTATTAAAATCACATGATCTACCTTTAATAAAAAACTTAAAATATATAAAATATATCGGTAAAAAATATATCGGTAAAAAATAAAGTGTAAAGTGTCCTGAGGGGGGAATAGAAAAGAACAGTTAATGCAGGAAATATAGGAATAACTGATGAATTTTTAAAATATATAATGTAATAAAAACTCATAAAAAAGGTTTAATATCAAATTCTAAATTCAGGCCTGAGGGGGACATAGTGTTCAATTCAAACATCCAGAAAGATTCTCTCTTTATGAGAGCTGAATGTCTGTTGCCACCCCTCCAATGTGGCATCACCTGTTCTATGGCCTTAAAAGTTAACCCTATTGGATCAGAGTTATGCTTTAGCAAGAAATGATTGGAAACACTATGGGTGGTAAGTTTTCTCCTGATGTTTCCAATATGCTCCAATATACGTATTTTCAAAGGGCGAATTGTTTTCCCAACATATTGGAGACCGCAACTGCACTCAATGAGATATATTACGAAATTTGTTCTGCAATTGAGATGTTGTTTTATATTGTATACTTTCTTGGTAGTATAAGACGTAAAATTATTCGTAACTTTAGACCTAAAGTTGCAGGCTGTACACATTTTACAGCCATGAAAACCTTGTGTCGGATTCAACCAGCCTGAGTTATTAGCAATATTTTTTCTTTTTTTCTTTTTAATGCACTAGGGGCCACGATGTTCTTAATATTTGGGGCTTTCCTATAGACCATTTTCACCTTGTCCGATAGGTGTTTCCCAATGATTGGATCAATTTTTAGGATGGACCAATGGGAATTAATGATGTTATTAATTTTAAATGCGTCCTTGTTATATTGTGTGATAAATGGCACATTTATATTCGTACAGGGTTGATCTTTAGGTTTGGGTACTAACATGGATTCTCTAGATGTACTGGCAGTTCTTTCTAAAGCATTATGGATGACATCCTCTCTATACCTCCTTTCTCTGAACTTCCTCGACAAAACCACTGACTGTTGTTGAAATACATCATTGTCAGAACAATTTCGCTTCAAACGTCTATACTGTCCATATGGAATGTTGGTAATCCATCTATTAAGATGGCAGCTAGACCGTAAGATATAATTGTTTGCGTCAACATCCTTAAAATAGTTTTTTGTTTTGATGTTGTTATTTTCTAGGTATATGGTGAGGTCGAGGAAGTTCACTGTGGAGGTGCTTGAAATAGAGGTGAATTTGAGATTAAATTCATTAATGTCTAAATTTTTGAGGAACATATCTAAATCTCCTTGTGGCCCCTTCCACACAAAGAGAATGTCATCAATGTACCTACGCCATGTGACCAAATTTGCGCCATGACCTGCCCATGACCATATGTATTGATCTTCCCACATGGCCATGAGAAGGTTCGCGTAACTTGGCGCAAATTTGGTCCCCATGGCGGTTCCACATAATTGGAGGAAAAATTCATCACAAAACCAGAAAAAATTCCTACTGAGGACAAATTTTATGCACTCAATTAGAAATTCTATCTGATTATTCGGCATAGTTCCCTCCTTTTCCAAAAACAGCTTGGCGGCTCTGCATCCATCCTCGTGTCTAATGGATGTGTACAGAGCCGTCACATCTGTAGTGACCAATATAAAGTTTTCTTCCCACTGGATATCCCTTAACATCAGGATCACATCGGTGGTATCCTTTAGGTAAGATTTTTGTTTTTTCACAATTTCTTGAAGATAGTGATCTATGTATTCTGACAGGTTTGCTGTAAGGGATCCTATACCGGAGATTATTGGTCTCCCTGGGGGTTGCGTTAGGTTCTTATGGATCTTTGGTAGGAAATAGAAGACAGGGAATATCGGATCCTGTACATTTAGAAATTGGAATTCATATTCCTCTAATATTCCCTGTCCTCTACCATCCTCCAAGAGGGACTGCAGTTCCTTTTTGAATTCCACTGTTGGATTGCTGCTTAATTTTTGATAGGTAGTATTGTCCCCTAGGATCCTATTGGCCTCACTCATATAGTATATATGATCCATGACGACCACACCCCCTCCTTTGTCTGCCTGCTTAATTATAATAGTTTTATCCAGTGAGAGTTCTTCTAACGCTATTTTTTCTTCTTTTGTTAGATTCGTGTGGAAAGAAAAAAAAGACAAAAGAAGAAAAAATAGCGTTAGAAGAACTCTCACTGGATAAAACTATTATAATTAAGCAGGCAGACAAAGGAGGGGGTGTGGTCGTCATGGATCATATATACTATATGAGTGAGGCCAATAGGATCCTAGGGGACAATACTACCTATCAAAAATTAAGCAGCAATCCAACAGTGGAATTCAAAAAGGAACTGCAGTCCCTCTTGGAGGATGGTAGAGGACAGGGAATATTAGAGGAATATGAATTCCAATTTCTAAATGTACAGGATCCGATATTCCCTGTCTTCTATTTCCTACCAAAGATCCATAAGAACCTAACGCAACCCCCAGGGAGACCAATAATCTCCGGTATAGGATCCCTTACAGCAAACCTGTCAGAATACATAGATCACTATCTTCAAGAAATTGTGAAAAAACAAAAATCTTACCTAAAGGATACCACCGATGTGATCCTGATGTTAAGGGATATCCAGTGGGAAGAAAACTTTATATTGGTCACTACAGATGTGACGGCTCTGTACACATCCATTAGACACGAGGATGGATGCAGAGCCGCCAAGCTGTTTTTGGAAAAGGAGGGAACTATGCCGAATAATCAGATAGAATTTCTAATTGAGTGCATAAAATTTGTCCTCAGTAGGAATTTTTTCTGGTTTTGTGATGAATTTTTCCTCCAATTATGTGGAACCGCCATGGGGACCAAATTTGCGCCAAGTTACACGAACCTTCTCATGGCCATGTGGGAAGATCAATACATATGGTCATGGGCAGGTCATGGCGCAAATTTGGTCACATGGCGTAGGTACATTGATGACATTCTCTTTGTGTGGAAGGGGCCACAAGGAGATTTAGATATGTTCCTCAAAAATTTAGACATTAATGAATTTAATCTCAAATTCACCTCTATTTCAAGCACCTCCACAGTGAACTTCCTCGACCTCACCATATACCTAGAAAATAACAACATCAAAACAAAAAACTATTTTAAGGATGTTGACGCAAACAATTATATCTTACGGTCTAGCTGCCATCTTAATAGATGGATTACCAACATTCCATATGGACAGTATAGACGTTTGAAGCGAAATTGTTCTGACAATGATGTATTTCAACAACAGTCAGTGGTTTTGTCGAGGAAGTTCAGAGAAAGGAGGTATAGAGAGGATGTCATCCATAATGCTTTAGAAAGAACTGCCAGTACATCTAGAGAATCCATGTTAGTACCCAAACCTAAAGATCAACCCTGTACGAATATAAATGTGCCATTTATCACACAATATAACAAGGACGCATTTAAAATTAATAACATCATTAATTCCCATTGGTCCATCCTAAAAAATGATCCAATCATTGGGAAACACCTACCGGACAAGGTGAAAATGGTCTATAGGAAAGCCCCAAATATTAAGAACATCGTGGCCCCTAGTGCATTAAAAAGAAAAAATATTGCTAATAACTCAGGCTGGTTGAATCCGACACAAGGTTTTCATGGCTGTAAAATGTGTACAGCCTGCAACTTTAGGTCTAAAGTTACGAATAATTTTACGTCTTATACTACCAAGAAAGTATACAATATAAAACAACATCTCAATTGCAGAACAAATTTCGTAATATATCTCATTGAGTGCAGTTGCGGTCTCCAATATGTTGGGAAAACAATTCGCCCTTTGAAAATACGTATATTGGAGCATATTGGAAACATCAGGAGAAAACTTACCACCCATAGTGTTTCCAATCATTTCTTGCTAAAGCATAACTCTGATCCAATAGGGTTAACTTTTAAGGCCATAGAACAGGTGATGCCACATTGGAGGGGTGGCAACAGACATTCAGCTCTCATAAAGAGAGAATCTTTCTGGATGTTTGAATTGAACACTATGTCCCCCTCAGGCCTGAATTTAGAATTTGATATTAAACCTTTTTTATGAGTTTTTATTACATTATATATTTTAAAAATTCATCAGTTATTCCTATATTTCCTGCATTAACTGTTCTTTTCTATTCCCCCCTCAGGACACTTTACACTTTATTTTTTACCGATATATTTTTTACCGATATATTTTATATATTTTAAGTTTTTTATTAAAGGTAGATCATGTGATTTTAATAGTTTGAGTATAGATTTGAACTCTGCATATGTATGATACAGAGATTAATAAATTGTTTTTTCGCTTTGAAACTGTTTAGCACTTGTGGCAATATATTTACTCTATTATGATGCCAACAGTATACCATGCACTAAGCACTTTATAGTATAGAATGTGTATGATAATATATTTGAAAAGCTTATGTTTGTCGGATAACTGTTCATGCCTACAGTATATAGGAGATTTGGTAAAATACAGACTCGGATGATTGTGTACTAGATAGATATAGCAGGTACTGTTGAAAGACCGCCACCTGCAGATTATATATGTCCAATATTTATGGACAGGCATTCAGTGATAAAGTTTTACTGACTGCCCTGCAGGATCGCGATCCCAATCATTCATGAAATCCATCAGAGCAGCTATCTGGGCCAGTATAACCTTGGCATTAATAGTCTACAAGCATTTCCCAGTTAACCAATTAAATGTTAATTAGAGGGTGTATATATACTAGCTACACTGCTCACAACGTCACTCCTGAAGATGCCAAGAGGTGAAACGCGTAGAGTGACGCTGTCTCTACCCACCGGAACCCTCGGATGCTGATGACGTCACTTCCGGTCGCTGACACGCACTGGTGACACGCACAGCAGAGAAGGAGAAAACCCGAGAGAGAGATCCTATCCGGTGGCAGCATCAAGCGGAATTTGCAGAGATCATTGTGATCAAAAATGCTGTTTTTTATCTTGCTACATGTGAGTAGATTGGAATTTACCTACTAAATGTATTAAACTGCCAAACAGTCTACGCTATGTCCAGTTTTTCCTATCCTAAGGTCAGCTGATAACCACACTCCTCTGGCAACAACTAACCACACAGATTGACACCAGTTCGTAAAGATACCTTTACGTGTCTGTATCCTACCTCACGTTTGTGAGTATTTTGAGTACACACTCTGTGCTAGACATTCTAATATCTTTTCACTATTTGCACAATATTGCACCATAAGTATTTTTTTATGTGTTCCCACATGGTATGCGCTTCCTGATGACTCACCTGCCACTTGTCCAAACGAGGATTGAGAAAGAAATCCTACACCAGGTTACAGCTGCAATCAACTACAATGTTTGTCTGAGTATCACTTTATCACTATTTTATTGATTATCTCACTATTGTTATAAATGTATATGAGCGCCAATATTGGTTAAACACCCCTCCTATTTTCCATCCTCTCGAACTTGACCAAGCATTATGTGACATGAAGAACCAATTTTTGGAGTGTGGCTACTGCTACGAGGAGGTATCTGCAGCCCTGGAACAAGCCAAGGACATTGAGAGATCCTTTCTGCAAAAACCCCAAGGTAAAAAGGAATACGATACTCGTTTCAATATTAAAAGCACATTCAGCAGGGCCTCAGGCTTTATTAAAAAGAGTATTCTCAAGCATAGCCACATTTTGACCAGTGACAAACACTTCACACAGCAACCTAGATTTTGCTGTCATAGAAGTCGAAATCTGGGTGACCTTCTAACACAGGCAGACCCCACGAAAAAGTATGCAAGCAAACAGACATGGCTAAAAATACCAGCAGGCGTCCATAAGTGCCACGGCTGTGTTAATTGCCAATTCATGATTCTGGGCAAATCATACACACATCCTCATCATCGTAACCCCATTAAAATCAAAGACTTCTGGAGCGCATGCTCGACGATGGAGTAAATGGAGACATGATTTCAGAGCTCCGCTCCCACCGGCGCAATTAAAGTCATTATAAGCGGCAGAAACGTGAATTTACCTGATCGCTATACATCACAGCACTCATAAACATCCAGAGATGCCCATTAGCAAATCAGCTCGGAGCAAAAGTCAACCGGTCACCACTTATTGTAGGAAAAGTGGAGTGCCCCCAGCCGAAAGAACAGAGATCCCTGCGCAGACATCAGACAAGGTCCCCAATATGGATCCTCTCACAGAGGAGGAAGGGGATGAAGAGACATTCTGGCGCAAAGACCTAAAAGTATTCTGTGCAGAAATGAAGAAGTTCTTCAAAACAGAACTTTGGGCACTTAGGAAGGACCTCGATGCTCTCGGACTGACTCCATTGAAACAAAAATGGATGACACAACTACTGCCCTGGCTCAAACTAACGACCAAGTCACTGCACTGAAAGACAGAGTCAGGTTCTTGGAGGACAAGGCGGAGGACGCTGAAAACCACGACAGGCGATGCAACATCAGGCTGCGGGGGGTCCCTGAAAATATAAATGATCCTGAGGACTTTACCAATAGGTGGCTGGAACACCTTTTTCCAGATAAGTCAGACTCTGAGATATTACTGGACCGCTGCCACAGAGCTCTGCATGGGAAGCCTCAGAGCGGTGACCCTCCCAGAGATATAGTAACACGATTCCTCCATTTCCGCACCAAAGAGGTGGTGTGCAGGATTGCCCGGGAAGCTAAGACCCTGGAGTTCGAGGGGGTCAAGCTCCAAATATATCAGGACTTGGCCCCAGCTACCCTGATCAAAAGAAAGGCTCTGGCTCCTATTACAAAAGTTCTCAGAGAACACAGCATCAGATACCGATGGCTGTTTCCATGTGCCCTCCTTTCAATTAAAAATGGTGTTGCTCACACTCTAAAGAGTCCGGAAGATGGAGTGGCTTCCTCGCCAAACTCGGTGTCACTGGAGCCATTCAAAGTCCAGCTCACCCCCCATCCGTTAACACCAACCCCCCCCCCCCCCCACTCCCTCCTGGAACAAAGCAGGGGCCACCCACGCTAAACAGCATGCAATGCCTGAGGCTTCAGGCTCCAATTGAACATATAGAACACAAGAGACATGCCACACCGCTCACTAATATTAGATAGATGAATTTATAATAATGTTATTTTACTGATTTCTATTTATGACATAAATGGGTGCTACCTATGTACAATGGTTAATAGTATTAACAATTGAATGAAGATTGTGACTCATCACAAAATCACTCACAGAAGGTACATTTGTGGTGCACACCACACTAAGAATTTTTAATTTTATGTGAATATTTACAGTGAAACACCTTGGTGAAAAAGTGAAGAAATTAAATATAATTAAAACTGACACGTGGTGTTATTATAACTGATTCCTGCCAAATTATGTATTAATGGTGGTTATATGACTTCACTATGGGATATAATTGATTATCTTAAATCAGAATATTACCTCCTGCTCAAATTAATAAATCAAGAGTAATCCCCACAGTTGATAAATATGAAGTCTCACAATCAGAACATATTAACTCATATCAATGCCCTTGCACATAGCAGGATGAATAGTTCATATAGTGAAACAAAATAACACATGAGCTGGCATCCATGCAAACTCCAGAGTCATTGGTAAAAAATCTTATCTCAGAGGTATGGTTGCATAGTAGAAGAGGGGATTCCCTGAGCAGCTAAACTACCATATGAAAGCTGTTTGTGATCAAACAGCACAGCTCTAACATCGCTGTCAAGTTATACTAGGGAGTCCCTGTACCTAGTGATGAAATCATATACAGTACCTTGCAACAAAACTCTCTGTGAGTAAATATAAGAATACTTAGCTAATTGTAGCCTGAACGCTGCGTCTATCACGGCACACCAAACTCATCCTGCACACATGCAAAGGCACTGGCAGTTCCGGAATCAGCTACACCTCGTGATGTGACATCACCACGTCACTGCGCCCACGGTGGTGACATCATATCACATATTTCATGGTATGACCGTGGACCAATAGAGCTAAGGTGCAACAATATCCAAGCTAGTAGGCCGGGGGCGAACTGGAAACTCAATGAATCAATTCTAAAAATACCTGAAATTTGTGAGGCAAAAGGCCACTACATAGAACAGTTCTTTGAACTAAACACAGGCTCTGTAGAGTCCCATATAACTCTATGGAAGGCCGATAAGGCAAAACTAAGGGGCCTTTTGATCAACATCACAGCTAAAAGGAAAAGAGAGAGAGAAGCCAAAATTAAGACACTCCAAACCAAACTACACTCCCTCTTAATATCCCACAAAAATCAACCAGATACACAGGTGTCACAGGCTTTAAAAGACATAAAAATTGAATTGAATATGCTAATGACTTCCAATGCAGATAACTCATTGAGCTGGTCTAAAAGAAAGTTTTATGAAAAAGCTAACAGGCCGGATACAATGCTGGCGTGGGCGCTGAGGGAGAGACAATCCAAATTTAACATCCAAGCTATATGTTTAAAATCTGGTATACACACGGCCAACCCCAAAAAGATAGTAGAAGAAATTGGTTCATTCTACGGCTCCCTGTATAATGGGAAGAAAGTGGCACATAATAGTAAAATGAGCAGGGCTTTAAGAGATTTCTTATCCAGCTCAAAACTAGAGAGATTGACAGTGAGTGACAGGAATACAGTAGGCTGGGAGCTGACTTCACCTTGGAAGAAATTTTCCAAGCCATCAAAGAACTTAAATCATCCAAGGCACCTGGGCCAGATGGTTTCTCAGGGTTATATTATAAGAAATGTGTTAAAACCCTTGCCCCGAGGCTGCTCCGCATGTTTAACGCGATCTTAGCGGGAGCCCCGATTCCCAGAGACATGTTACGAGCGTCAATATCACTAATACACAAGCCTGTAAAAGTTACAGGCCAATATCCTTAATCAATACAGATATTAAAATCTATGCTAAACTACTGGCCAACAGATTAAGTCTAATCCTACCCAGACTAATACACCCAGATCAAGTCGGCTTTATCAAAGGGAGGCAGGCAGCGGATAATACCCAACGATTTATTGATCTGCTAAAATTGGCGAACAACAACAACAAAAAAAGTATGTTATTAAGTCTGGATTCGGAAAAAGCCTTTGATAGGATAGACTGGCCATATCTCAAAGAGACGCTCGCGGCATTCGGTTTCAGGGAATGGGTGAGTGGGGCGATTATGTCGCTGTACTCATCAGGGCTTTCCCTCACTCCCTTTTCAAATTCAAAGTGGCATTAGACAGGGGTGCCCGCTATCTCCCCTCCTGTTCGCCCTGTGTATCGAACCCCTGGCAGCACACATCCGTGATAACCCGGATATCTCAGTGTTAAACGCTTATTCTCAAACACATAAGATGGCCCTGTATGCAGATGATATCCTCTTAATCATTTCAAAACCCCTTACCTCCCTACCAAACCTATTTGACCTACTAGACAGATTCTCAAAAGTTTCTGGTTTCAAAATAAATCAATCCAAATCTGAAGCTCTGAATATCAATCTACCTAGACATACACAGAAACTATTGAAATTGAATTTTAACTTCAATTGGCAAAAACACTCTATAAGATATATGGGGATTCAAATCACAAAAGATGCAAAAAGCATCTATAATGCAAATTATCCCAACCTAATTCGGACATTAAAAAAAGATCTTTTCAGATGGTCATCCAAGAAGATTTCTTGGATAGGTAGGATACACAGCGTTAAAATGAATCTCCTTCCCCGTATCCTATATCTCTTTCAAACGTTACCAGTGCCACTCAAACTGAAGGATATACTCTCACTTTAGTCTGAAATATCTAACTATCTGGAAAGGGAAAAAACCGAGAGTCAATAAATTGAATATGCAAAGACCTGTTATAGCGGGCGGCCAAGCGGTACCCTATCTGTTATCATATAACAAAGCGGCCCAATTAGGTCAAATTGTTCAATGGCATTCCGACCCTAAATTGAAAAGATGGGTGGAATTAGAAGGTGCTGCTTGTTCCCCATTAGAACTGAGCAGCTTAATTTGGCTACCTAAAAATGCACGAAAGCATATCGTTCTGCCGTTCACCTCAATGACTAACTCCTTATCAGTCTGGGAAGCTTCGAAATTAAAGCACTCACTCACATCAGGAAGCTCACTGATGTCCCCAATTTGGAACAACCCTAAGTTCGCACCAGGCCTAATTGGTAATATTGGATCAAACTGGAGATCAAACAGATACAATAGAGTCAAAGATCTGGAGGGCTATAATTTAAAAATCAAAACATTTGATCTTATCAGATCAGAGAAAAATATTCCCCATACAGAATTCTTTAAATACCTCCAGATCAGAGCATTCTACAACAAATTTGCCCCATATCCCCCTATGACGAAATTAAAAAAGCTCTGTCGGACTGATACCGATACAAAGGGACTTATCTCAACGATATACGGAGAGGTAATCGATTCAAAGGCTCTAAATCAACAAACCCCGTCATTTCGGAATCAATGGGAGTTAGACCTTGGGGAATCCCTAAAAGACGAAGATTGGAACACCATATTCCTAGCGGCCGCCAAATGCTCCATTTGCACTACACTAAAGGAGAATGCATATAAAGTTCTTATGAGATGGTACCTCACCCCACTCAAATTATCTAAGTTTGTTCCAGGCTCCTCCATTGTGCCCTAAACAATGTGGAGGAACGGCTGACTTACTCCATATGCTGTGGTCATGCCCGCGTATATCCCAAATATGGGAAAGATCAGGAATTGGAATCAGAGGATTTTTGACCTCACTATTCCCCCTGACCCCTGGCTGTTCCTTTTGAACAGACCTCTAAAGGGTCTATCAAAATCACATAATAAATTAATTGCGCATTTTGCATTTGCAACAAGGTGCGAGATCGCAGCACTTTGGAAAAGCCCGACATACCAATTATCCCAAAGATTCGGAATCGAATTTGGTTTATTTGCCAGATGGAAAAATTAACGAGTTTAGTTAACGACACTGGCGACAATTTTCTCAACGTCTGGTTACCTTGGCTGGCACAGACAGATATCCCCGGGGTTGAGAGTAACACAATCTGGCTCTGATAATATGAGATGCGTTCTCCTTTGGGAGAGAGTGCCCACAAATCCTCCCAACAAAACAATCCTATCATTCATAGGTATCAGAATTGATACCAGAAGAGGCCGATACAGCTCCTCCCCTCCCTTTCCTACCTATACCCTATTCCTCCTCCCGCCCTCCCCAAATTCACCCAAATCAACCCATCCCCCCCCCCTTTTTTTTTTGTCGCCCCCCGTGTACCCACACCTTTGTCTTCCCCAAGACACATGACTAAGTAGGGCTCGAAAAGCCATGTGTAGCAAAGATGTACGAACCATGTATTTCTCCTCATGATAGTATTGATTGTAATGAGTATGTATTAATGCACAAAAAAACGGTCACGTAATGTCTTTCCTGTATAACATGCATATTTGATGTCAATAAAACTCAAGTTATAAAAAAAAAAAAAAAAAAAATCAAAGACTTCTTAAACTGTGAGTCCAAATACGTGGTATATTTTATCAGGTGCCCCTGTGGACTATATTACGTGGGGAAGACAATTCACATGATGAAAGAACGTATGAGTCTACATCGATCTGCCATCAGGAAGGCGCTTGCTGACACAGAGAATAAGGAAGATTTGACCCAACAACCTGTGGCGAGACACTTTAAAGAGATGAAACACAGCATGGCTACACTTCGGTGTATGCCTATTTCTCAAGTTCCCGCATCCCCAAGGGGTGGTGACCGTAACAGAGCCCTGTTCCAGCTGGAAGCAAAGACCATATATGGGTTGGACACCTTGAGCCCCCGTGGACTCAACGAGGACTTCAAATTGGGTTGTTTCCTCTAACTCTGATGTTCTTGTCAGCCTTTCGGTTTTCATCACAGGCTTCCCCTTCTATCCAGTTGGATTTATACCCTATCTGACATTGATGCACTGAATGAGCTGGACTACTGTGTTACTAGCACCATCTTCTGATAATAGGATCATGGCATCCCTACAGCACGACCCTGGGCGACCACAGGAGTCGAGGTATTCTGTTCCATCATCCTGGCAGTTCATTGCCTAAACCGTCATGGCCTGTTCTGAGATGCTATTTTACCACAGCAGGTTTTTTGTTACCACAACTGGTCGCGGATACTTTGCCTTTCCTCTCTGGTCAATTGCAACTCGTGCCACACAATGCCCACTGCTGACAATAGGAAGGCCGTCATTTCCACAGCAGCAGGACATTTCGGAAGGTTCTGATTTACCTTTGTTTCTATGATACATGTACTGTTAACCATAGGAAGACCGTTATTTCCACAGCAGTTACACCAATGGAATCAGCCACGTTTTGCTGTCCACTACAAGCTGTAGTATCTCTGACCTTTTGCAGTTCCTTTTGGGGTGCAGTGCCCCTTTGAAATTCAGCTTTATTACTGTTATATATGTGGGTTGCATGTACACTTATTAGCCTATCATGTATATCCCAAATATTATTATTGCATTTTGGTTCAATTAGGCACTGTACTAAACGGCCAGTATATCCCCTTACATGAATATGCATACGTATTTTGGCAAAGATCACTTTTATTTTCCGCCACATCATCATTGTACATATTTTTGCTTTATTATTGTGTTATTTTCTTCACACGGTCCACACGTGGGTGACAGGATTTATGCACATAGTATCACACTCTGTATTGCTCCCCTTTCCTCTCTTCCCTCCTCCCTCACCCCCTCCCCTTTCAACTCCCCCCCACCTCTCCCCATCCCACATTGACTCCGTTAGGCTACTTTGCCTCTGCTTCTAGCCATAACGTGCGCAGTTGGCTCCGCCCATGCCATCGCATCTCCAGTTGCCTGGTTACGCTCTGGCACTCTCTGCGTGATTCCATGAGTATTGCATAACACACGCGGTTTTGCCCAATCCAATTTTTTGCTATTCCTTTGTTTTTTTGGTCTGGGCTGTAATAGATCACTCCTAACTCTCGAGTCAGCTGCAATAAAAGCTTTGTCTAGCGGCTCCTCACTATAATCCTTTTCTCAAAATCTATCCCGTATAAAATCTGCTTGTAATAAAAATTGATCTCTATCTGTACTATTTCTTTTAAGTCTATTAAATTGCCCAAAGGGCACATTATCCATCCATCTGGGCAAATGGCTGCTTGATCTTAAAATATAATTATTCTTATCAATTTCCTTGAAATTAGTTTTTGTTTTGATTTCATTATTATCTATGTATACTATCAAATCGAGGAAATTGATCTGGTGTTTACTGCTTTGGCTGGTGAATTTTAGGTTGCACGTGTTATCATTGATATAATTAAAAAACGTTATTAAATCTTCTTTCCCTTTCCATATTAAAAACACGTCATCGATGAAACGACACTAGAGGACCAGGTCCGCACTGAGCTCGTCTCCAGGCCAGATGTATTCGCCCTCCCAGACGGCCATAAATAAATTGGCATAGCTCGGTTCGAACCTGGGTCCCCATCGCCGTACAACAATTCTGCAAATAAAATTCTCCACCATACCAAAAATAGTTATGATTTAAAATAAAATTGATGCTCTCAATGATAAACTCTGCCTGAAGTTCGGGCAATTCTTCATCCTGTTGTTATATTTTCCTAATTGCAGAACAACCCTTCTCGTGTTGTATGGATGTATAAAGGGACGTTACGTCACAACTCGCCATAATGTAATGATCTTCCCACTTAATGTCATTCAAAACATTCAATATATTCATAGTGTCTCTTAGATAAGATTTCTGTTTGGTCACGTATTTCTGAAGAAACCCATCTATATACTTAGATAGGTTGCCTGTAAGTGAGTCAATCCCAGAGACAATGGGTCTGCCTGGGGGTTTGACTACACTTTGTGAACCTTTGCGAGGTGATAAAATACTGGCATTTTTGCCTTATCATTATACAAAAAATTGTATTCGTGATCATTCAAAATGCCAGCTTCCCTTCCTTTATCTAAGAGACATTTTAATTTTTCTGTATATTCTTTAATTGGGTTAGACCTCAATTTTGTGTATGTATTAGTATCCTCCAAAAGGCTTAGGGATTCTTTGTCATAAACCCCTCCCCCTTATCTGCTTGTTTGGTTATCAAATTATCATTGGCCGCTAGTTCTTTTAAGGCCTCTTTTTCTTTTTGAGTTAAATTCTCTTTGTGTTTAGTTTGGTTTTTCATCAGATCATCGAAATCATTTGTAATCATTTGGAAGAGAACCTCCAAATTATTTCCTATTGCAAATTGGGGGTAAAAAGTTGATTTTGGTTTCAGTACTGTGTGTATAAAATTTCTCTCTTGTTGTATTACTGGAGGAATTATTGTATCAGCCTTTGGTTCTACATTCCTACCCAATAAATATCTCTTAAGGGTTAATTTTCTTAAATATTTATTTGCATCGATGTAGAGATCAAAACAGCTATGTCCCTTCACTGGTGCAAAAAATAGCCCTTTTGAGATAACACTTTTCTGGGATTCTGATAAAATAACAGAGCTTAAATTAAAAATATTACTCTCATTTACCTTGTGCTCATTTTGAGTTCTCATTCTTTTTCTTCTCCCCATCTTTCCTCTGTAGGTCTTCCTCTTTTTGAGGCTTTGGGTCCCTTCTTCACTAGTGGGAGATACCGATTTTTCATTTCCCACAAAGTGGAAGATCCCTCTGCTCCCAAAAAAACCTCCAACCTGTCACTCCCATGATGGTCATCTCTCCTATTTTCTCTTATCTTCCTCTCTTCTATTCTCAGGAGATTGATCTTATATCTACAGTATGTCTTTCTTCTTCTCTTTTCTCTCTTTTAGCTTGATTTATTGGTGTATTTATTGGTGTATAATTGGCTCTCTCTCGTTCACTTATCCAATGATCAGGCTGATAAGGACTCCAGTTGCAGGCATCCTTAGTATTATCTTCAACACTTATGTAAGTGATTTTCATATATTGTTTATTAATAAATTGTGATTTTATTTTTTCTATGTCTGCATCCCATATGTTGTTTCTTTACATTTGGAGGTCATGAGATTATCGCCCAATGCCAAACTAACAATGTTGAACACGCCACACCATTTCCAAGTTCGCAGAAAGATGATCATCACGCCGGCAGCTACTCGCCATTTTTAAAAATGTTGCTATCACAGGTATTGGGGCTTTCTGTGATAGCAACTCACAACATTGGTACCGCAGGCCCGCGGGTACCCGGGACGGCCGCGGGGACCCCGGGACGGCCGCGGGGTCAGCCGGGGACACCCGCGCGACTCCCGGCCTCCCTCGGGGACCCCTGCGGGGTCAGCCGGGGACACCCGCCAGCCTGTTGTATTGGTTTTGCGCCTGCATAAAGGTAAACAAAGAATTTTTTCTAAGTCCAGCTTTTTTTATCACCTGCCTTTAGCTGGTGAGCTTTATTCAGCGAAACTTTAACGTACGATCAGTTTGCGATGCTTAGTGAATCCCGCAGAAGGGCAGGATTCAGCGCAAACAGCTGATCGTACGATCAAAGTTGGACTTAGAAAAAATTTCAAGGAAAAGCCCGTTTTAGAGCGCAAATTGCCTGTTTGCGCGGCTTAGTGCATAGCGCTCGGCGGAACTTCACGTTCTAAAAGCCCTTTGCGCTCTTAAAATGACTTATCACTGCTTAGTGCATAGCCCCCACAGTCTTTATATAAAACAGCAATGTCTTTATTGTCCTTAATATCGCACACAGCAGCAGTTCATTTCACAGCAGCAAGTCATGTACAGCAGAGCTTCCAAACGTAACTGGACTATTTCTCCACTCCTCTCCTCCAGGCTGTATCCTAGCAGGATGGGCTGTTTGGGGCTTCAATACCCCAACCCCCACCTCCAGGAAATACTCTCTGGGTGAGGGTAGATCTCCCCCCTCACCCCCTCAGCAGGGTGAGGGGCATTGGTCCACAGCACTACAGTGCTATCACCTCTAATCAGTATGGCTGAGTGTCTTCTCTCCTGTTTCCTTGAACTCCCAGACCATGCTCTCTCTGTTCCAGCACTCTCCACTCTCACAACTCCAACAGACTGACCAGACTGACTCTCACCGACTGAACTCAGACACACACAGGAGCAGCCCACTAAATAGATACAGCCCTGCCCCTTATGATGTCAGCAGGACCTCCCCTCTGCCTCAGGCCTACCACAGAGTCAGGGGCCTACCTCTATCACAGCAAGGCAGGGCTTGGTGGAGGAAAAACCCATGATTACTACTGGCGCCTGCCCTTACCAGGGCTTACTCCAGTAGGAGAAGGATAGGTAGCCCACTATTTCTTACAGGGGCTACACTCTCCCTCTGGTGGAATCCAATGGTCCCCACTTGGACCTAACTTTAGTAGCACCATCCTGCGGAGAACAAACCTGGGAAACAAACACATTGCAAGGCAGGTTATTTCTTGAGCCAACCACCAGGTGGCATAACAGTAACAGTCACTCCCAACGGGGAGAACCACTAATGATAATGTTTTAGGTCAGGCTTTCGTACCTTCCTCCCATTATGGTCAGTTATTGTAATGTAGTAGGGCTGTACTGACCCAGACTCTGGCCGGTATATAACGCTGTGCATGTATATGCACCGCCCCACACTCCAGGCCTGAACCACCTCACTGATACGGTCTTCATTGTGGTAACCCGCCTTACCAAACCTTGTCCTCAAATACTCTTGTACGGCCGCTATCTCTGTTCTCCTCTATTTCCCTCATTATAGGTTCAGACACATAAGGGTATTCGTACCCGTGGGACTGCCTAAACCTAGACACTATGGCTCTGTCTGCTCTGCTTAATTTGGGCAGTTTCTTAGGACCCGCCCTGCTTGGCAGTACCCAAATCTCCGGTTCTACAGGAGCAATGTCATCGTACAATATACTGGGCCCCTTAGGCATGATGATCCCTTGCTCTATCTCCTGAAATCTGTGTTCTAACTCATCCATCACCTCCTCGGGAGTATAGACACCTACCGCCCACCAATGATCAACTAAGTTGTTCCTGATCAACAGGAACCTGGTGCTGTCCATACCTTTGTAGTACCCAGTGAACAGGGGTGCCCACCACTTGTCATGGTGCTCGTATGCTGACATGGGGCTAGAAGTACCTGTCTCTGACTCGGTCTGTGATGAGACACTGGACGTACCTGCCTCCGTAGAGTGCGAGCAGCTGCGTCTACCCTTGGCATTTATGTAGTTGGTAGGATTCATTTTGGAAACTACCTGGCTTACCAGCCATGCCTCCACAGTAGTATGGGACCCTCGGGCCCTCCCTCTAGACATAGGAGAAAAAGGTACATGTTTAGGCATACGTATCACAGTATCATATGGTACCTCCCCCTCAGATCCCTTGTCACTTAGTTCCCAATCCCGCAAATCCTTGGAGTACTTGGGATTCTTACTCAATTTATCCCCACTAGGTCCCAGTGTCATGACTCGTGACAGGGCAGGGGCAGGGGCCGGGGCCAGGGCGCTAGGGACTGGGGCTGGGGCAATGTCTGTTTCAATGTCCATCAAGCGGGTAATCCCGCGACCAGTGGGCTGTTTCTTGCTTGCTCTGTCCGCTGAGCCCTGTGATCCTCTGGAAGGACCTTGGCTTCTCAAGGTGGCCATGGCAGCGGCCATAGCTGCGCTCCGCGGGGAGAACAACGCTCCCAGGCCTCTTTTCCAGTCGGACGCAGAAGTGATGTCATCGCTGCCTCCCGCGGAATACCCATCCGCTCCGTGGTCACGCACCGGAAGTGCGTCGAGGACCGGAAGGGGCGGTGGTGGGTCATTGGGTCCGCGGACGGGTAAGTAGGCTGCACGCCTCTCCTTCTCGTCCTCTGCAGGGCCCGTCTTCGCCTGGCGGGAGGAAGGGGGGGTGGAGTCTCCTTACCGCTCCGCTGCAGGCTGATGTACTCGGGTCCCTCTGGATCCGCCTCCGATGCCGTCTCCGCCGCACTGGGAGTCACCACGGCCGTGGGACTTCTACGGGCCTCAGGCAGCACCAGTGTTTTCCATCGGGGGGTGTCCAGAGTCGTCTGCTCTCTCTCTCCGGTAAGTGGACTGCCATCTTTCTTACAGCTCGGGTGGTTCGCCATCTTCTTCCTCTGAAGACGACTTGGTCGGATCCTCCGCTAGGGAGTCACCTGGGTCTTTTGCGGCCCCGCCAGTGGTTAGTGGTACGAAACGGGCCCGCTCCGGTACCTCCACTGCGGTCGCGCTCTTCTCCGCCGGATCTCCGCTCGGCTCTGTAGTTGGCTGGGCCTTGGCTCCCACCTTGGCAGGGGTGCAGGGAACTAGGGCAGCCTCATCAGTCGTTTCCGCCACCTCCGTTAGGGTTCCCGGAGAGGGCTGGCTACATGTACTATGGTGGTGCATACCTGCTTGGAACAGGAGGGCCTGAGTTTCCCGCGTTGGTGTGGGGGATAACAGGGCCAGGCTTCTGGGGTATATGCCTTCATCTTTAGTGGTAGTGCAGCGCCTCCATTCTCTGGCGAAACCTAGGGAATAGGTTGGAATCTTCCCAGAGAAAGCCCTGGTCCCAGGGCGAGAGATTCCAATCTCACACAGTCTTTATATAAAACAGCAATGTCTTTATTGTCCTTAATATTGCACACAGCAGCAGTTCATTTCACAGCAGCAAGTCATGTACAGCAGAGCTTCCAAACGTAACTGGACTATTCCTCCACTCCTCTCCTCCAGGCTGTACCCTAGCAGGATGGGCTGTTTGGGGCTTCAATACCCCAACCCCACCTCCAGGATATACTCTCTGGGTGAGGGTAGATCTCCCCCCTCACCCCCTCAGCAGGGTGAGGGGCATTGGTCCACAGCACTACAGTGCTATCACCTCTAATCAGTATGGTTGAGTGTCTTCTCTCCTGTTTCCTTGAACTCCCAGACCATGCTCTCTCTGTTCCAGCACTCTCCACTCTCACAACTCCAACAGACTGACCAGACTAACTCTCACCGACTGAACTCAGACACACACAGGAGCAGCCCACTAAATAGATACAGCCATGCCCCTTATGATGTCAGCAGGACCTCCCCTCTGTCTCAGGCCTACCATAGAGTCAGGGGCCTACCTCTATCACAGCAAGGCAGGGCTTGGTGGGGGGGAAACCCCATGATTACTACTGGTGCCTGCCCTTACCAGGGCTTACTCCAGTAGGAGAAGGATAGGTAGCCCACTATTTCTTACAGGGGCTACACTAACAAAAGAAGAATTTAAATGTCAGGAGATCTCAAGTTAACCCTTGGTCCCTTAATTTAATTAATGAACCACAACCTGTCCAGGATTTAATAGCTATAGTATCATCCCATCCTGTATTGCACCTTTAGTGCCCCAAAAAATGCTAACATGAAGGAAGCCGTAAATAACCCCACCTCAAAACTTGAAAAGCCAGTGATTGCCTCGCATAGCTATTCCAGCAGGACCGGCGATATCGGACGTCTTATTTCCCCAGATGGCATCACCCTTCATCCCAAAAGCATCTGCTTTATTACAAAACGTTTGATTATATCCCTTGCCTCATGTAATTTGCAGAAAAAAAGGATATCATCCAACTTCCTTTCAATTAAGCCGGGAGAAATGCTGTACCATGCTCCGCTAGCCCCAATAAATATGCCACCATGCCTCCACCATGATCCTCATACACCTCCAGGGCTCCAAAATGTTCCATATGTTTACACCATTCCCTCCAAGACCCCATGAATGATGTCCGAGACTGCCTTATCACATCCATCACTGCTCCAAACCCAGGTTCCACAAGTGATCCAGGCACACTTGCCCTTCTGCATCCACCTCTGGTGTCAGACTTTGGAATAACCCCACTTTGGAATGAGACAATGCATCCTCAATGTTATTCTCCAACCCTGTGATATGCTTAGCCCTACAATAAATGTTCCCTGGAAGACTGGAGCACTAATCTTGTCAGCAGATGCACCACGTGTCAAGGGAGCGGCTATTGCAGAGTAGGATCCCAATGGCCAGAACAGCGGGGCAGATAGTAAAGACATAGTCAAGGTAATAAGTGGGGATCAAGGCAGACAGCAAAGGTTCATAAAGTAGTTTGGGTCACAAGCAAAGGTCAAGGCAGGCAGCAAAGTTTAATAGTTAGTCGCAAGCCGAAGTCCAGGACAAGCAGCAAGAGGCATAGTCAGGGTTATGTGCAGATGTCTAAGGACAGGAGCCAAGGACTGGAACCACGACTGGAAATGTATCAGGTATAGGTAACACCAGCATAAACAGGAAGGAAAGGGGAGGTTTATATAGGGCCTGGCTGAGGAAAGGACAGGTGCAGGTGGTCAGGGAAAGCAGACTTCAGACAGTCTACTTGCAGATAGGCAGAAGAGCAGTTCCGGTAGCCGAGCAGGGGAACTGCAGGCTAGGAGCGAGAACAACCAGACCCTGTCAGGGATGTCCCTGTCCCACCGGGGGGTGCTAGCCTTCAACCCCTTCACAGCCTCTGCCATCTCCATGTTATCTGACCTGTACAGTACCCTTTAATTGCCATCTCCATGTTATCTGACCTGTACAGTACCCTTTAATTGTGCAGAAACCCACTCCATAATTCTACTTGCAAAAATTCCAAAAGGTCAAATTCTTAACCAATCATTCCTATACCCACACCGGAGGCCTGCTTCTCTCCGCCCACCATCTCTGAAGAAAAAGCACGCCAAAACCCCACAATCCTGCCGCAGCCATAAAAAGTTCTAAGGTGCTGTTTGACACTTTGGTCTACCACCATAAAGAAGAGTTGTGTGAAAAAGAAAGTACAACCTCTTTGAATTCTATGGTTTAACATATCAGGACATAATAACAGGACATCTTTTCCTTAGCAGGTCTTAAAATTAGGTAAATACAACCTCAGATGAACAACAACACATGACATATTACACATGTCATGATTTATTTAACACAAAAAAGCCAAAATGGAGAAGCTATGTGTGAAAAACTAAGTACACCCTTACTGCTTCCATAGGAATTAAGATGCTAAGTAGCAGACAGGTGCTGCTAATCAAATGCCCTTGATTAATTGATCATCGGCAAGTGTGACCACCTCTATAAAAGCAACAAAGATCCCTGCCATACAACCCAAACCCTCTTCCTTCTTCCAAGTTGTTACTGAGCCCATCCTCCTGTTCCGCTGCCGAATTCAATTTTTTTGCTCTTACTCAGATTCTGGGAATGGGATCCAGAACCCTTTGATAAAGGCAAGTCTCAATGTCCTTGCTCCTGCAGATGCAGTGGGCGTTATTCGAACATTTCACATGTTGTATACAGTTCCTCGGAATACCCATGTACCCGCACGATCTCTTCCAACCGTACCGCCTTAAGACGCGTGTTGACTCGTGTTTTTTTTCGAGTGCAGAAAATTGCATTTTAGCGTTGTCTGCAATACCATCGAGAAACTCAAGTGTTAACCCTAACCCTACAAATATACGATTTATATTTGAAGCAGAGGTTAACGTTACGAGTTCCTACTGTATAGTCTGAGGCTCCTTAGCCATACACAGATTAAAACTATGAGGACACATACTGTATACAGGATAATAAAGGGAAAAGAAGTAATACAAAAATACGTTGCATCTTCTTTCGAATGTAAAATATTTTCTCCGCTCATGCGTGCACAGTGTCTAATTGGAACCTTGTTGAAACGCATATGCGTCATCACTTTTCTATATGTATTATTTATTAAGCAATACTTTTGCTAGGCTTTCTCTTTTTTTCATACTGTTTTTATTTTATGCGCATGCGTGTATGTCTCATTGGTACCTTGTTGAAACGCATATGTCCGTCAACAAAGCCACATCCCTCCTGGCATCTCGCCTCCACAGGACCGTCTCTTTACTTCACCACCACACCGTCAGGAGGTTCTGGAATGGAGTCATTCATCCAAATCTGCAGGCCATCCTGGCACCAAGAGAACCTTGGACCTCATCTCTCGCACCTTTTGGTGGCCAGGTATGCAAAAGGACATAAAGAATTTTGTAGCTGCGTGCCCTACGTGTGCCAGGACTAAAACTCCCAGGATACCTCCTGCAGGTCTCCTTCAACCTTTACCTGTTCCGGATCGGCCATGGACACATCTGTCAATGGATTTCATTGTAGACTTGCCTAGTTCCAAGGGTATGGACACTATTCTTGTAGTAGTAGACCGTTTTTCGAAGCAGGCCCACTTCATACCACTCAAGGGTCTGCCCAACTCTCCCAGATTAGCTGACATCTTTATCAGTGAGATCTCCCGGTTACATGGCGTAACCTTGGAGATAGTTTCAGATAGAGGATCCCAGTTCATTTCTCGTTTCTGGCGCTCGTTTTGCCTTCAGCTATGTATCTCCCTCCATTTCTCGTCGGGATACCACCCACAGACCAATGGTCAAACGGTGAGGACCAACCAGTCCCTGGAACAGTATCTTCAGTGCTTTGCCACGGATTCCCATGATGACTGGGCGGAACTCTTACCGTGGGCAGAATTCGCCCACAATAAAGCACGTAGCAGCTCTACTCTGGAGTCACCGTTCTTCGTGAACTACGGCTTCAATCCTTCTACTCTTCCTCTTGTTTTACCCTCCTCAGGGTTCTTAGCGGCGGATGACAGAATTAAGGACTTACAGGATCTATGGAGAAAGATTCAGGTCAACATCAGGCAAGCGGTCAATAGGCAAAAGTATCAGGCAGATCGCCATCGCAGACCTGCTCTGGACCTTAAACCTTGCGACAAGGTCTGCTTGTCATCCAGGAACATCAGGCTGAAGGTACCATCGATGAAATTTGCACCTAGAATTCTTGGACCCTTTGCGATTTCCAAAAGGATCAACCCATTGGCATATCGTCTTGCTCTCCCGCCTTCTATGAAGATCCCTTCTGTTTCTGCTCAAACCGGTGGTCCAGAATGCCTTTTTAGTTCCGGTGGTTCCCACCTCTCCCCTCATGGTTCAAGGACAACCCGAATACGAGATCCAATTTATCCTTCACTCTAAGATCTCCAGAGGTTCGCTACACTATCGGGTACATTGAATAGGTTTCGGCCCGGAAGAAAGTCCTGGATTCCGAGCCACCGAGTCCATGAAGCTAAACTTGTCCAAAAATGGTGGTTACTTTGAGCATTCACTTATTTCATAATGGTTTGCTTTTGGTGTTTTAATTGTGAATTGTGTAATGTATTTTGCATTGAAATAATTGATTTGTTGTTAAATTATTTCTGTTTACTTCTTGATTTGTTTTTATTTTCTTATTGTTTGGGTGGCATTGGATCTTGTTTGTAATTGTTCCTTTTAGCTTGAGCATTGACTGGCATAGTGTTAAATGATGCACAGATTATTTGCATCATGTACACACTGTGCCATTCAATTGTTTGCACTGAAGGCACCAGCAAGGCACTGACTCCTCCCCCACCCTGCCTGCAGAGAGCTCCGCACAAGAGAGTGAGGGGAAAGAAGCGTTGGCACTCCAAATCCCGGGGAATCAGCAAGCTCTCCTCTGGGGACGTTACAGAACACAATACAACGCCATCCACGGTGAAGATCCGGACCAGTCTATTGGTACTTGCTCAACAGAAATGGCATCCGTGGGGAGGCTCAGCAGCAACTGCCAAGCAGCAGAGGTTTTGCAGACCTCAAACGGACATTTGCCCAGCATTGTTGGATCTATTCAGCAGCCCGGTGGACTCTCTTGGGGAAACTACTGCCCTCATCTGTTCCTGCCACCAGCGGTCACTGAAGGAGAAAGTCTCTTAGACTCTTTGGTCAGGCAATTATACAACCTTTTTATTTACATTTATATAGACACATCTATTTTTTATGTCATTTCAATGTGTCTACTTCTCATCCCACTACTATCACAATCTCATGACCTTGCTGGGAGGTGTGAGCATTTAATGTTTTGTGTTATTTTAACATCCAAAGTGATTTAAAAAGTATTTTTCATGTGATTTTTGCGCCCTTCATTTTTTCTTTTCCATTTCTTTGGAGGTTATCTCTATCCTGGAAGGAGTGGTATCCTCTCTTGTGAGGCAGCATCTTCTATCAAAAAAACAGCACAATTATGAAATATTTTCCACATACATGAGGACTTTATTTGGACTGATTAGTGGGGTTGTATCTGTACTGGCTATTGATTTGCATCAATCAAGGACACAGCTATCAGTGGTTATATATATATATTGTGACATAGTCCAAAGATGTTAGGCAGCTTTCTGCCCCATTTTAGGTCAGAAAGTGCAGGAATAGTGCAAAATGATCCATTCCACAGCTTCACATTTACTCAGGCTGGTGGATGGAAAATCCAGAGCACAGATTACAATGTGTCTAGTTCTCCCTCACCTGCTTTCCTAATCACTAGAACAGGTATTTAGAGCAGAGAGGTTTGATTTTCAGTCTCTCTTCTTAAAGCCTGGGGGCTGGGGGTGTCGCTGCTCCCCTGCATCCAGTTCGGGGAGGACGCCCCCTTCAAGTAACTGCAAAGGAAAAATGCCACAGGGTACAGCCGGAGTTAGTGAGAGCCCCCTCAAGGTGAAGGTTCTCCAGGTAATTAGTGCTTCATCTTCTAAGTACCATATAATTGCCCCAAAGGGAAAATCCCAAATCTCTGAGAGTGAAGATGGTCGTGAGAAAATACATGGCAGTAAGAAGTACCATAAAGGTTCAAAGGTTGCAAAGCAAAAGCGACGAAGGTCAACGCTGGCCTTGAATTTGTCCAGATCTCCCCACTCTGGGCCACAATATAAAGACAAAGACTATATATATATATATTATTATTGTTGTTTTTATATGTTTTATTGAGCATTGTTATTTCATGTCATACACATTGTGTTTTATTTCATCATAAGGCATACCTGTACAGTATTTGAATTAGGGTCTCAATATAGACCCCTAGAGGTTTACCTACTGTTCAGGGGGATAGGTGTGTAGTTAGCCAAGCGCACCCCACAAGCACTTGGGTCGGTGCATGTACTTTGGTACATATTTTTCTGTATTCAATTGTTGTATTGGCATTTGTTATTTATTTAATTTGCTATGTGTTGTGTTTGATTTTAAGATGTGTTTTATTTTGAGATGTGCTGTGTTTAATTTTGATATTTGCTGTGTTTTATTTAGCTATGTGATGTTTTTATTTGGGCCTGTTTTTGTAATACTTACCCATTTCTTTGTATATAGATGAAGCCACTGTACAAATGAATGGGTGAAGGGTGGGGGTAGTTGCCTGGGGTGGGTGATTAGGCCTCCCGGCTGGGTATCGGGGCAGGGTGGGTTAACCCCTTAATTACTTTCGCGATTATTAACCGCTAAGGTGATTAAGGGGCTAGGGGACATTAGATTGTATTTGCTATGTATTTTTCTGGCAACAGAGGACAGGGACTTTGCAGTATCCTGACGAGGGTGCCCATAATATTGCATGGCTAAGTAGAACAGTTTTATTTACTTTATTTATGCTGGTTAATGTGTTTAATAATGGGCAAATAATCTATTATCCATATCTGAATAATTGTTATTTTGCCCATTACTGTACTGTATGTGTTATGGTGGTGGTGATGGTGGTGATGGGGGGGGGGGGGGGGGGTTATTGATTTAAATGTAGGATATGTTTTATTTTTTTACATACAGGATTGGGACCCCTGGACGCCCACGGGTACCACCTGCGAACCCATGGGGGACACCTGCGGGGAAGAACCGGGGGCCCCACAGCTGTGGGGGCCTGAGGACCCACAGGGACGACCCGAGGGCCCCCAGACACCTGTGGGACTACCCATGGACCCAATTAGGGCCCGCGGTGACCACCTGGAGGCCCACGGCACTTAGCGGGGACCACCCGGAGCCCCCCAGACACCCGTGGGTACCCCCCAGTGTGCACTGTGGGGCCTGCGGACATGCGTCGGGCCCACCGGGAACGCCATTGGCATTGGGTATTAAGCCTGTATGTAATATAATAAATCATGTTTTTATGGGGCGCACAGGGGGTGGGTGAATTATGTATTAATGTTTATTAAATATTGTAATGTTTATTGTGGGGCGTAGAAACTGTGTAGTGGGTCTGTTATGTGTATTGTTTTTATTGTGGGTAACGGGTGATGGGAAGGGGGTATTAGCCCCAAGGGTGGGTGGTTAGGCCTCCTGAATGGGTAGTGGGGGAGGGGTAGTGTGGGAGGGTATGTTAACCCCTTAATTACTCTAGCGGTTACTAACTGCTAAGGTGATTAAGGGGTTAGGGGACATTAGATTGTCGCTTTTTATTCTTCTGTATTGTTTGCAGCACCGTAGGGCAAGGACGGGATGAGGACGGCTTTCATTGTGGCGGCCTGGCAGGGCTGAGTGCAAGATTTATTTACTTTATTTATGCTGATTAATGTATTTTAAATGGGCAAATGCACTATTTTCCATATGTGGATAATAGTAATTTTGCCCATTTTTGTACTCTATGTGTTAGGGGGCAGGTGAGGGGGGTGTATTTATTTTAAAGTATTGTTTATTTTTTGGGGGCACACCATTGGAACCGCAGGCCAGTGGGGACCCCCGGACACCCACTGGGATCACCCAGGGACCCCTGCGGGATCAGCTGGGGACACCCACCGGCCTGTTGTATGGATGGGGTCACATAAACATAGTGACTAGTCGCTCACCTAGTAGTACATGAGGTTAAAAACTTGGTGCACAGGGAGAAATTAGATAGCTAACACTTGAACAGGTAACCACCAGGGGTCACTATAAGCCCTATAAATTGCACTCTAAAGTTGCAGTATCAATATTAGACACTGTTAGATGGACAGTATGTGATTAGTAGGACCAAAAGAAGGGTCCACTGACCCTAAGACAACAGACTCAAAAGCATAATAAAACCCAAAAAATAATACAATTTTAATAAATCTATTTATGACAAAAACAACATATATAGTGAACATATAAACACAGGGTATTAAAATCCCCAGTGGGAGAGACGGCTAAATACTGTATAGGGATGAGCTGGTATACATATACCCACTGCTCATATAGGAACTGGTGCCCTGTACGGATATAAGGTATATAGAGTAGAATAACAGTCTATTTATAAAGGAACAAAAACTGTTAATTGGACTTCGCACTACAGGGTAGTTGCTAATAAAGTCATAATCACTACCCAAAACAGCGCAAAAATAGACACATATAAATATTTCCCCAGTAAATTGGAAAACCAAAACAGAAAAATGTCACACACTCAGTGACTGCTTAGATAATTACCACAGAGGGGATGTCTGTATTTAACGATGTAATATAACGGAGGAGATTGTATTCCTCAAAATACAGACATTATATCATAATGGATATATCAGAGGGTCACAGCTGGACAGAATGTTATATACTGCGCCTCAGTCTCTGTAATTGTATAGTCGCGGGGGAAAAAATGGATATTTAGCTGTGTCTGTCGGCGTACTACCTTATCTTCATATCCCCATACAATACAGGGCTTCAGTTCCTATAGGAGCAGTGGGTATATGTATACCAGCTCATTTAAGTAGAAAATATACACAGTACTTATATGCATCATAAAAATAGAGCAGTATTAATAGCTTATTTTTATATTTCAATCTGCTTTATTAGATATGGTTGAGGCTTCATCAATGATGACACACATTTTTAATTTGTTTGTCTATTATTTTAGTAAATATATATTTTTTAATTTCTCTTGCAATGTGATCAACTATTTTGACAGCAGTTTTCCGAGTATGGCCTCCCACTCCCATATCCAAACCATGTTTTACTTGCAGTTCGACCTTCAATGTCAGAAAATGGCCTGTTTCTTTTTGCTAAGCTGTAAACTGTATTGAAGACTTTACATGTAGAGCCGATATATTTTTGGTTAATTTTATCTATGCATTTTTTTATTACAGCACCAGTACGACATTTCAGTTGTGCCACACATATAGTGTGCCTGTGATTAAAAGTGTTCATTCATTTTTTTCCAGAGACAAGCTCGCTGGACGACTTTATTTTTTCCTGATGCTTCAATACTGCAGCCTTTCCTTTCCTGCGATACATGAATTCCTTTCATGTTTACGGAATCAAATTTGGCGCAGTGATCACAACCCAGTTTCTTGTTGCAAACAGACAAACCATCATATTTTTTCTGGAATTCCTCGACTTGCTTCATATCCCAGCAATCAGGAAGAGTAGCTGCTCGATCTTCATCTCTTGTATTGGAAGCTGATATTTCATCATCTCTTGGTGTTAGATGTTTTCCAGAATCCTCATTCCAGCTGCTGAATCTTCATCTCGGATTTGTGCAGTATTAGAAGTGGACATTCCATCTCCTCTTGGTGTAAGATGTTCCCTGGGATCTTCATTCGAAATTGCAGATCTCGTTTTTTTAATTAAATAATGTAATAAAACCTGTTGTCCCTTCATTTGTCGCTTAATTTTTGTGGCTGAAATATGTAATTGTGTAAACTATTAAACAGGGATGTATGTGTGAAATCAACGGTGAGAATCAGAGAGGTGATAGACTGTAACGAAGTGCTCACCACAAACAAGGCGTGACCGCGGGACTGAGGTGGGGATTGATGTAACACCAACCTCCTGACATGAGGGCGCGTCTGGAGTGTAGATTGGTCGAGGTAGCCGGGTCGGGGTTGGAGAGGTCAGGATAGTCAGAGGTACTTGCCGGGGTCTGGATTGGAGAGGTGCGGATCATTGCAAGTACTTTGCCATAGTCAGGGTTGGAGAGGTGCGGATCGTTGAGGTAAGCTGGAGTCAGGAATACAGAAGAGCGGACTCCAGAGAACAGGCAGGGTCAGGCAAGACAGGACAACAAATTGACAAGGTTTCTCTCTGGAGGCATGGAGAGCGATGAACTCTGCGCGCATAGGAGTGTTTATGCTCAGCCAGTGTGCCAGAGGGCAGGCTGAGCATATATAAGAGTAATAACCAATGAGGGACAGGCTGATGGGACCTGTCAGTAAACCAGGCTGTGGTTGGCTGTAGGAATGAAAGCTTTAGGTGTGGGCAGTAGCCCTGATGAGCAGAGGAGGTGCGGCATGTACATGCGCTGACCACGCAATGCGTGTGTGTGTTGCGTGCCGGTGACATCACCGCGTGGGGGCAATCTGGAGGCAGGCCCAGAAGGAGCTGTATTACTAACAGCGCATGATGCATGTGCGCCCCTAATATGGGTCTGGTACCGGCAGGGGTGAGAAGAGCGTCACCAGCGGCAGGAGTAGCAGAATACCCGATCGTGGTTTGAGGTATGTGGCAGACGCGCTGAGTACACCATGGATCACCGATCCTGACAATGCCCCCCCCCCCTTTGGAGTGAACACCGGGCGATTCAAGGAAGGCTTGTTCGGGTATTTAGTGTGGAAGAGCCGGACAAGCCTGCAGGCGTGTAGACAGTGCTGAGGGATCCAGGAACATTCCTCGGGTCCAAATCCCCTCCAGTGTACCAGATACAGGAGAGCTCCCCTAGAGATCCTGGAGTCAAAGATGATTGTACCTCGAACTCCTGTTGGCCCTGTACGAGGAGAGGAGTCAGAGACGAGGACGAGTCGGGGAAACGAGGATCCTGGATAGCCGGCTTCAGCAGAGAGACATGGAACACCGGCGGAATCTTCATAGAGGAAGGAAGGCGCAGGCGGTATGCCACCTGATTGATCTTCTTGATCTTGAACCTCGGTGCCAATTTGAGAGTAGGAACCTTGAGTCGAATACTTTTGGATGACAACCACACCTTGTCTCCCGGACTGTATTCTTGAATCCTCTGTGTCGATGACGGTCCGCTTGTGTTTTCTGTCTGGACGTTGCCCTCCTAAGATTCTCTTGTATTCTCTTCCAAGAAGTTTGTAACCAAAGAATTCTATCGTCTGCTGCCGCACCTCAGATGTGGGTGTGGCGATGGGTAGTGAAGATGGGTGAAACCCATAGTTGACGAAAAAGAGCGACTCCATGGTGGATTCACTACGCAGATCCCTCCACTGTAACTATGCATAAAATGTACCTATATGAAGGTCTAAATGGATATACGGGACCGTGAGAGAGAGCCGTCTGGGCTGTGTGGCCGCGATAGGCCTCGGATATAGTGGGTGCACGCGATGGAGCACATGGCGTCACGTGTGCCAGAAGGGGGGCGCAAGGGGAAAAGATTGCACTCCCCTGCTGTATGGTACATCATGGCTTCAAACGCGCCCGGGACGAGCAGTGTATGGCCAAAGTGACCTGCACCAGTTGAATCAGGTGTCAAAATTACATGCAGAGATTCTGCATTCATTACTGTATTATAAATCTTTAGAATAAGATTTATTTTTACTTATTTATTCATTTAATTTATTCTTTTTTTTGCATTCAATAATACTGACTATGTAACAGTCACCTACAAGGGCCTCCTAACCTCAGTTATTTATTATTTTTTCTTTAATAAAACTGACTATATATATGAGTCACCTAAGGGATGGGGGGGCTCCTAACCTTGGGGGCCTCTATGTCTATTAGGTAATCCGGCACTGATTGTAAATGTGAGTATTTTTTTCTCATTAAACAGACCTGTACATGCTTACAACAATTATGCTGTCATGCAGTATTTGGTGTTTTTTATACTGTACTTGAGATGGGGATTTTTTTAAAATTAAAACAAGTAGCTCTGAATCATCTACTGAGAACTCGACTCATAACAGGAAACCTATAATAATAAGAATTATTCCACTGGGTGGCGCTATTTTCCTTTTTTCTGTTAAACTTTGCTTCAAATAAGAAATCTATCGTCAAGTAACTACTTTAATACTACGAGATGTTAAATTTTACCAATATTATCTTTCAGTAACTCATTTTATGATGGTCTGGACTACAGTTATAAAGTGCACTTTACTTTCTTAAGATACAAAGAACATTTGGTTATTTTGTCACAAAAACAAATCATTTAAAGATAGCTATGTAAAAGGCATGAAGTAGAGGCAAAAAATGAGACGTTACACTATGTCACATCGGTATAAAATCCTAACACCTAATAGGATATCACTGTGACTCATAATTGAGTTTAGTACATTCAGATTTTAAAATACAGCAATCCCATATAGCACTAGCAGAGAAGTTCATCAATATTAAGCAACACTTTAGATTACAGGTTTATATAAAATGTAAAGGCTGTAAGACCGGATTCACTTTTCTTTCATCACTTGCGTATTGAAATGGAGTGGGAAATTCCGGGGCTTGCAAGGTGTGGGAGAGAAAGGGGGAGGAGGGCGTGGCGAGGAACTGGCCAGCAAATAAATGTCAGGCTGGAATCGGATGCTGCATTCCAGTCATTAATCACCATGAACAGCAGCGAGCACATGTCTGTGTTCCTCAGCTGCAGCAGCGGAGGAGGAGAGCTGGACTCTCCCATTCTGCAGCCCATCTGGGACTATGTCCGATCACAGGAACAATGGATCAAGTCCCCTTTCTATCCAGTGATTTTCTCGTTCATTGTCTATGTGGCTTTCTGCCTTCCTTTTCTGATACTGGACTTTTTAACGCCACACATACCAGCTTTAAAGAAATACCAGGTCCAGCCACAGACAGATCCCACTATGCAGATGGTGATGACCTGCTTGGCTCACACTGTGTACAGCCACCTGGTGTTTGTATTCCCAATGTCTGTTGCCTACTGGTATTGGAGACCGGTGCATTTACCACTTGTGGCACCACAGCTGCATCGCCTGCTCCTGGATGTCATCGCTTGCCTGCTTCTCTTTGATTTCGAGTATTTCATCTGGCATGTGCTGCATCACAAGGTCCCATGGCTGTACAAGACATTTCACAAGTTCCATCACCACTATACCTCGACCTTCGCTCTGGCCACTCAGTATTCCAGCGCGTGGGAGATGCTGTGCCTGGGATTCTTTGCTGCTGTTAGCCCCATGATTTTGGGGTCCCATCCAATGACAGAGATGGCTTTCTTCATCGTCAATATCTACCTATCTGTGGAAGATCACTGTGGCTATGATTTTCCTTGGTCTACTCACAGACTGATTCCATTTGGATTATGTGGGGGTCCAGGACACCATGATCTGCATCACCAGAAGTTCATTTCCAACTATGCACCTTATTTTACCCATTGGGATAAACTGTTCAGGACACATGCTCATCAACGGACTAAGAAATAATATGTTTGCTATTTATGCCAAGATGTTGTCTTCCACACTGAAAGGTCTAGTTTGCACTGCCAAGGAAGTGAAGAAGAGACTGCTCCTTAGCATCATGTTGGAATGCAAGGCAGGAACCTTGTGGCACTGTACATTGCTTCATTGCACCTTAAAATGTTCTGTTTTTCAAGCCTTTCATGTGCTTTTGTGAAGCACATATCGTGTGTTATTTATTGTAACAAACAGCACGGAATATAGTGACTATAAGGGAACAAACTTACCTTACCGCAACAAAATTATATATTTGATTGTATGAAAAAACGAAGTTATAAAAAAAATGGACAGATCAAAATATTTTGTACAAAAATAGATGAATATATTCCTACTTCTGCACTGTGTGTAGTTTTAATCACAGCTACTTCAATTATTTGTTGTGTATTTGTTAAATGTGCTACATGAAAGGTACAAGCGTCAACATATTTTAACACAACTACTGAACTTGTTTACATATGCGTTTCAAATTGATAACGTCTAAATGTATCATTTCTACCCAACAAGTAGATATATTTTTTACAGTGTTTTGCTATGTAAAATGATACTTTATTTACTATTTAAATCACTGTTGCTAGTACCCAAATTGTCACATATTGAAGCACTAATCAGCCAAATACTGTGGCAATTCAGTTCTTGCAACTATGATTTTTTGTAGACATTCCACTGGGGAACACAACATTGTGAACTATGTTCTGGGTATTACCTACTTACAGTATAGTATGTGATACCTGTTACCATAGAGGTCTAATCTTATTTAGATATTTATATTTTGTACTTTCTCGCATCCATTGCATTTATTTTTTTAAATATATTTGTCTACAAACGAGATGGTATGATTAATAATTTATTTTGAAAACTTGTGGGCTTCTACTTATAGATGTACACGGAAAATTGTGAAATTAAAGATAATGTGTGGGGTAGATGTAATAAAACAGTCACGATGGAAGATATAAATATACTGTATCGATGGGTTTCAAGTATGTGAATAAATGTATTTATTGCATCAACCTATTATAAGCTACCATGTTGACACAGGGTTCAGGAGGCAAATTATGCAAGGTTTTTAGTGTCTTTTTTTTTTTTTAACCATTTTCCTACCAAAGTGGCCTTCATTGCTGTGATATCCTGCCAATCATTTCCATGAACATGTGAGAATATGACCTTGTCATAGCTGCAAGCGATAACCGTGTAAGCATTTCAAATCATTAGATACATTTGTACCAGAAGTCTGAGCCATCCAATTGCAGAATGAAAAGTGTACTGTGTACCAAGCTATCTGTCTCCCTAGATGGAGATGGGTCATACGTTTATTATGCAGAATGTAGAATTGTAAATATATTTGTATCTTAGCATATTTTTTAATTGTGACTAACAGAAAAGGCCATGGCTATGTCAATGAATGTGCAGTATATTTTAATATTTAAGTGATACAATAAAATATATTTTTTTTAACTGATGTTTAATATCTTGTGTAGTGTTTGCTCTGTGTGGGGTGTTTGATGTATGTGTGTCGGGTGTTTGGAGAGTGTGTTATTTGGTGTGTGTGGTGTTTGGTGTGTGTGAGATGTCTATTGGGTTTACAGTACCTACCAAACTCTTCCACCTACAAAACAAGCACAGTGCAAACAACAATGCATCCCATGTATCAAGAGGGGAGTGGGAGTCTACTTCTTAGGTTAATCAGTTGTTGTTTTAACAACTGTATTACTTTGGTTTTGCAGCCTGGACTAAACAACTGGGACAAAAACGGGGACAAAACAACGAACAAGCCGGGAGAGAATAGGAAGAGGAAAATGTATTTATTGTTAGGTGCTACTGGTTAGTAGCAAACCCCTGACTAAAAGAGACCACAGAGGCATGAGGAGCAAGAATACAACCTTGTTTTAATTCCGTGCAATATATCCCTATCTACAGGTGAAACTGCCTGTTGTCGACCGCATCACGGGACAAAAAAGTGTGTCCATCTTGTTGACACAATGCTAGATAGTCCATAGCAGGCTTTAATGGACCTTCGGATTAACACAGCGGGGGTCCCTGCATTTTAATGAAACTTGCGCTGTGTGAATCCTACCGAGGTCCACCTGACTTTAAGAGACGTGTAGAACGAGAGTCACTCTCCATGCGCACCTCTATCAGGCAATCCTGGGGCTTTTATTTTAATAACATTATTGTAGCAGGGGGTCTCCGGGGCTGAACCGCATTGATTTCAGGTCTTGCTTCCTGAGTTACAGGCCCCGTTATGGGGTGCCAGTATCATAGCGGCCATGTTTAAATTCTCCGCATCACTGCCCACGTGAACGGAAATTTAACCAAAGCAGAGGGATACCGGCACCCCATAACAGGGCCTGTAACTTGGAAAGCAGGGGGTCCCTGGACCTGAAATCAATACGTTTCAGCTCCAGAGACCCCCTGCTAAAAAAACTAGGTTATCAAAATAGGCTAAAAGCAGCTTCATTACCTTAGTGGGTAACCACTAAGGCAATTAAGGGGTTAAGCCATACTACCTGGCTTATTGGACATAGAGGGGGTGTGAATGAGGTAGTTGCCCCAGGGTGGGTGGTTAGGCCTACTGGGAAGGTTGTGGGAGTGGTTAACCCCTTAATTACCTCAGCTGTAGTAGCCACTATTGCAATGAAAGCATTAACCCCATAACTACCTTATCTTCATATCCCCATACAATACAGGTCATCAGTTCCTATATGAGCAGTGGGTATATTTATACCAGCTCATTTAAGTAGAAAATATACACAGTACTTATATGCATCATAAAAATAGAGAAGTATTAATAGCTTATTTTTATATTTCAATCTGCTTTATTAGATACTAGCTGATACCCGGCGTTGGCCGGGCGTGGAAGGGCAGGGGGCGTGGAAAGGCGGGGGGGCGTGGAAAGGCGCGGGGGGCGTGGAAAGGCAGTGGGCGTGGAAAGGCGGGGGGGCGTGGAAAGGCGGGGGGCAAAGGGCAGGGAGGGGCAGGGGGGCAAAGGGCAGGGAGGGGCAGGGGGGGCAAAGGGCAGGGAGGGGCAGGGGGGGCAAAGGGCAGGGAGGGGCAGGGGGGGTAAAGGGCAGGGAGGGGCGGGGGGGCAAAAGGCAGGGAGGGGCAGGGGGGAAAAGGGCAGGGAGGGGCAGATGGGGCAAATGGCAGGGGGGCAAAGGGCAGGGAGGGGGCAAAGGGCAGGGAGGGGGCAAAGAGAGGGGTGGGGGCAAAGAGAGGGGTGAGGGGGCAAATAGAGGGCTGGGGGGGCAAAGAGAGGGGTGGGGGGGGCAAAGAGAGGGTGGGGGTGAAAGCTGTTCCACGTTGAGCATGTTGTGATTTGTTCAGTAAACTGATTTCGTGTGTGCATGATTGCTGACAGTGGGGAGTGGTCTTTTTGTGATGGGCCGCGGCGGCATGTGGAGTGGCGAGAGGGGGTTGGGGGTGTGAGCATTTGCTCGGTCTGGCCCGCGGCAGCATGCGGAGTGGCGAGAGGGGGTTGGGGGTGTGAGCGGCTGCTCGGTCTGGCCCACGGCGGCATGCAGAGTGGCGAGAGGGGGTTGAGGGTGTGAGCGGCTGCTCGGTCTGGCCCGCGGCAGCATGCGGAGTGGCGAGGGGGGGGGGTGTTAGCGTCGTGTTTGAGGTCCGGCGTTGGCGGTGTAGGGTAAGTGTGCTGATCGAGGGTGTTGTTGGGGGGGGGGAGATCTTGCTCATTTTCGAGGACACGCGGCAGAAAGTGCCGCGTGGGGTAAGAGCGTAGCAAAGGGGCCGTAGTGGTGATAGGGGGTGGTTCAGTGCCGGGAAGGGCGGAGGGTGGGTGGTCAAGGGCGGCTAGCCATTGAGGAGGGCCAGAGGGGTGATAGTGGGTGGGGGGGGGAGTGTTGTACTTGCTTTTGGTGTCCTGGTGAGCGTCTCGTCAGCGTCTCTAGGGTTGAGTGAGCGGGCGTGCGTGCGTGCATGTGTGTGTGTCTCTCTCTTCTTTGGCCCGTCACTCCGCCTCAGGCCAATGAGAGGTGTGCAGGGGCGGGCGAGCCAAGGGACCAATGAGATTTCCCCTAGGGACACAGGACATCCAGACAGGCATACAGTGCTTTCACAAATATAGTATAAGATGGTTGAGGCTTCATCAATGATGACACACATTTTTAATTTGTTTGTCTATTATTTTAGTAAATATATATTTTTTAATTTCTCTTGCAATGTGATCAACTATTTTGACAGCAGTTTTCCGAGTATGGCCTCCCACTCCCATATCCAAACCATGTTTTACTTGCAGTTCGACCTTCAATGTCAGAAAATGGCCTGTTTCTTTTTGCTAAGCTGTAAACTGTATTGTAGACTTTACATGTAGAGCCGATATATTTTTGGTTAATTTTATCTATGCATTTTTTAATTACAGCACCAGTACGACATTTCAGTTGTGCCACACACATATGGTGTGCCTGTGATTAAAAGTGTTCATTCATTTTTTTCCAGAGACAAGCTCGCTGGACGACTTTATTTTTTCCTGATGCTCCAATACTGCAGCCTTTCCGTTCCTGCGATACATGAATTCCTTTCATGTTTACGGAATCAAATTTGGCGCAGTGATCACAACCCAGTTTCTTGTTGCAAACAGACAAACCATCATATTTTTTCTGGAATTCCTCGACTTGCTTCATATCCCAGCAATCAGGAAGAGTAGCTGCTCGATCTTCATCTCTTGTATTGGAAGCTAATATTTCATCATCTCTTGGTGTTAGATGTTTTCCAGGATCCTCATTCCAGCTGCTGAATCTTCATCTCGGATTTGTGCAGTATTAGAAGTGGACATTCCATCTCCTCTTGGTGTAAGATGTTCCCTGGGATCTTCATTCGAAATTGCAGATCTCGTTTTTTTAATTAAATAATGTAATAAAACCTGTTGTCCCTTCATTTGTCGCTTAATTTTTGTGGCTGAAATATGTAATTGTGTAAACTATTAAACAGGGATGTATGTGTGAAATCAACGGTGAGAATCAGAGAGGTGATAGACTGTAACGAAGTGCTCACCACAAACAAGGTGTGACCGCGGGACTGAGGTGGGGATTGATATAACACCAACCTCCTGACATGAGGGCGCGTCTGGAGTGTAGATTGGTCGAGGTAGCCGGGTCGGGGTTGGAGAGGTCAGGATAGTCAGAGGTACTTGCCGGGGTCTGGATTGGAGAGGTGCGGATCATTGCAAGTACTTTGCCATAGTCAGGGTTGGAGAGGTGCGGATCGTCGAGGTAAGCTGGAGTCAGGAATACAGAAGAGCGGACTCCAGAGAACAGGCAGGGTCAGGCAAGACAAGACAACAAATTGACAAGGTTTCTCTCTGGAGGCATGGAGAGCGATGAACACTGCGCGCATAGGAGTGTTTATGCTCAGCCAGTGTGCCAGAGGGCAGGCTGAGCATATATAAGAGTAATAACCAATGAGGGACAGGCTGATGGGACCTGTCAGTAAACCAGGCTGTGGTTGGCTGTAGGAATGAAAGCTTTAGGTGTGGGCAGTAGCCCTGATGAGCAGAGGGGGTGCGGCATGTACACACGCTGCCCGCGCACTGCGTGTGTGTGTTGCGTGCCGGTGACATCACCGCGTGGGGGCAATCTGGAGGCAGGCCCAGAAGGAGCTGTATTACTAACAGCGCATGATGCATGTGCGCCCCTAATATGGGTCTGGTACCGGCAGGGGTGAGAAGAGCGTCACCAGCGGCAGGAGTAGCAGAATACCCGATCGTGGTTTGAGGTATGTGGCAGACGCGCTGAGTACACCATGGATCACCGATCCTGACAATGCCCCCCCCCCCCTTTGGAGTGAACACCGGGCGATTCAAGGAAGGCTTGTTCGGGTATTTAGTGTGGAAGAGCCGGACAAGCCTGCAGGCGTGTAGACAGTGCTGAGGGATCCAGGAACATTCCTCGGGTCCAAATCCCCTCCAGTGTACCAGATACAGGAGAGCTCCCCTAGAGATCCTGGAGTCAAAGATGATTGTACCTCGAACTCCTGTTGGCCCTGTACGAGGAGAGGAGTCAGAGACGAGGACGAGTCGGGGAAACGAGGATCCTGGATAGCCGGCTTCAGCAGAGAGACATGGAACACCGGCGGAATCTTCATAGAGGAAGGAAGGCGCAGGCGGTATGCCACCTGATTGATCTTCTTGATCTTGAACCTCGGTGCCAATTTGAGAGTAGGAACCTTGAGTCGAATACTTTTGGATGACAACCACACCTTGTCTCCCGGACTGTATTCTTGAATCCTCTGTGTCGATGACGGTCCGCTTGTGTTTTCTGTCTGGACGTTGCCCTCCTAAGATTCTCTTGTATTCTCTTCCAAGAAGTTTGTAACCAAAGAATTCTATCGTCTGCTGCCGCACCTCAGATGTGGGTGTGGCGATGGGTAGTGAAGATGGGTGAAACCCATAGTTGACGAAAAAGAGCGACTCCATGGTGGATTCACTACGCAGATCCCTCCACTGTAACTATGCATAAAATGTACCTATATGAAGGTCTAAATGGATATACGGGACCGTGAGAGAGAGCCGTCTGGGCTGTGTGGCCGCGATAGGCCTCGGATATAGTGGGTGCACGCGATGGAGCACATGGCGTCACGTGTGCCAGAAGGGGGGCGCAAGGGGAAAAGATTGCACTCCCCTGCTGTATGGTACATCATGGCTTCAAACGCGCCCGGGACGAGCAGTGTATGGCCAAAGTGACCTGCACCAGTTGAATCAGGTGTCAAAATTACATGCAGAGATTCTGCATTCATTACTGTATTATAAATCTTTAGAATAAGATTTATTTTTACTTATTTATTCATTTAATTTAT
Organism: Ascaphus truei; assembly: GCF_040206685.1. Classification (NCBI taxonomy): domain Eukaryota; kingdom Metazoa; phylum Chordata; class Amphibia; order Anura; family Ascaphidae; genus Ascaphus; species Ascaphus truei. The sequence goes on from NC_134490.1 coordinate 83,691,530, forward strand.
TCTTTTTTTTGCATTCAATAATACTGACTATGTAACAGTCACCTACAAGGGCCTCCTAACCTCAGTTATTTATTATTTTTTCTTTAATAAAACTGACTATATATATGAGTCACCTAAGGGATGGGGGGGCTCCTAACCTTGGGGGCCTCTATGTCTATTAGGTAATCCGGCACTGATTGTAAATGTGAGTATTTTTTTCTCATTAAACAGACCTGTACATGCTTACAACAATTATGCTGTCATGCAGTATTTGGTGTTTTTTATACTGTACTTGAGATGGGGATTTTTTTAAAATTAAAACAAGTAGCTCTGAATCATCTACTGAGAACTCGACTCATAACAGGAAACCTATAATAATAAGAATTATTCCACTGGGTGGCGCTATTTTCCTTTTTTCTGTTAAACTTTGCTTCAAATAAGAAATCTATCGTCAAGTAACTACTTTAATACTACGAGATGTTAAATTTTACCAATATTATCTTTCAGTAACTCATTTTATGATGGTCTGGACTACAGTTATAAAGTGCACTTTACTTTCTTAAGATACAAAGAACATTTGGTTATTTTGTCACAAAAACAAATCATTTAAAGATAGCTATGTAAAAGGCATGAAGTAGAGGCAAAAAATGAGACGTTACACTATGTCACATCGGTATAAAATCCTAACACCTAATAGGATATCACTGTGACTCATAATTGAGTTTAGTACATTCAGATTTTAAAATACAGCAATCCCATATAGCACTAGCAGAGAAGTTCATCAATATTAAGCAACACTTTAGATTATAGGTTTATATAAAATAAAGGCTGTAAGACCGGATTCACTTTTCTTTCATCACTTGCGTATTGAAATGGAGTGGGAAATTCCGGGGCTTGGAAGGTGTGGGAGAGAGAGGGGGAGGAGGGCGTGGCGAGGAACTGGCCAGCAAATAAATGTCAGGCTGGAATCGGATGCTGCATTCCAGTCATTAATCACCATGAACAGCAGCGAGCACATGTCTGTGTTCCTCAGCTTCAGCAGCGGAGGAGGAGAGCTGGACTCTCCCATTCTGCAGCCCATCTGGGACTATGTCCGATCACAGGAACAATGGATCAAGTCCCCTTTCTATCCAGTGATTTTCTCGTTCATTGTCTATGTGGCTTTCTGCCTTCCTTTTCTGATACTGGACTTTTTAACGCCACACATACCAGCTTTAAAGAAATACCAGGTCCAGCCACAGACAGATCCCACTATGCAGATGGTGATGACCTGCTTGGCTCACACTGTGTACAGTCACCTGGTGTTTGTATTCCCAATGTCTGTTGCCTACTGGTATTGGAGACCGGTGCATTTACCACTTGTGGCACCACAGCTGCATCGCCTGCTCCTGGATGTCATCGCTTGCCTGCTTCTCTTTGATTTCGAGTATTTCATCTGGCATGTGCTGCATCACAAGGTCCCATGGCTGTACAAGACATTTCACAAGTTCCATCACCACTATACCTCGACCTTCGCTCTGGCCACTCAGTATTCCAGCGCGTGGGAGATGCTGTGCCTGGGATTCTTTGCTGCTGTTAGCCCCATGATTTTGGGGTCCCATCCAATGACAGAGATGGCTTTCTTCATCGTCAATATCTACCTATCTGTGGAAGATCACTGTGGCTATGATTTTCCTTGGTCTACTCACAGACTGATTCCATTTGGATTATGTGGGGGTCCAGGACACCATGATCTGCATCACCAGAAGTTCATTTCCAACTATGCACCTTATTTTACCCATTGGGATAAACTGTTCAGGACACATGCTCATCAACGGACTAAGAAATAATATGTTTGCTATTTATGCCAAGATGTTGTCTTCCACACTGAAAGGTCTATTTTGCACTGCCAAGGAAGTGAAGAAGAGACTGCTCCTTAGCATCATGTTGGAATGCAAGGCAGGAACCTTGTGGCACTGTACATTGCTTCATTGCACCTTAAAATGTTCTGTTTTTCAAGCCTTTCATGTGCTTTTGTGAAGCACATATCGTGTGTTATTTATTGTAACAAACTGCACGGAATATAGTGACTATAAGGGAACAAACTTACCTTACCGCAACAAAATTATATATTTGATTGTATGAAAAAACGAAGTTATAAAAAAAATGGACAGATCAAAATATTTTGTACAAAAATAGATGAATATATTCCTACTTCTGCACTGTGTGTAGTTTTAATCACAGCTACTTCAATTATTTGTTGTGTATTTGTTAAATGTGCTACATGAAAGGTACAAGCGTCAACATATTTTAACACAACTACTGAACTTGTTTACATATGCGTTTCAAATTGATAACGTCTAAATGTATCATTTCTACCCAACAAGTAGATATATTTTTTACAGTGTTTTGCTATGTAAAATGATACTTTATTTACTATTTAAATCACTGTTGCTAGTACCCAAATTGTCACATATTGAAGCACTAATCAGCCAAATTCTGCGGCAATTCAGTTCTTGCAACTATGATTTTTTGTAGACATTCCACTGGGGAACAGAACATTGTGAACTATGTTCTGGGTATTACCTACTTACAGTATAGTATGTGTTACCTGTTACCATAGAGGTCTAATCTTATTTAGATATTTATATTTTGTACTTTCTCGCATCCATTGCATTTATTTTTTTAAATATATTTGTCTACAAACGAGATGGTATGATTAATAATTTATTTTGAAAACTTGTGGGCTTCTACTTATAGATGTACACGGAAAATTGTGAAATTAAAGATAATGTGTGGGGTAGATGTAATAAAACAGTCACGATGGAAGATGTAAATATACTGTATCGATGGGTTTCAAGTATGTGAATAAATGTATTTATTGCATCAACCTACCATGTTGACACAGGGTTCAGGAGGCAAATTATGCAAGGTTTTTAGTGTCTTTTTTTTTTTTTAACCATTTTCCTACCAAAGTGGCTTTCATTGCTGTGATATCCTGCCAATCATTTCCATGAACATGTGAGAATATGACCTTGTCATAGCTGCAAGCGATAACCGTGTAAGCATTTCAAATCATTAGATACATTTGTACCAGAAGTCTGAGCCATCCAATTGCAGAATGAAAAGTGTACTGTGTACCAAGCTATCTGTCTCCCTAGATGGAGATGGGTCATACGTATATTATGCAGAATGTAGAATTGTAAATATATTTGTATCTTAGCATATTTTTTTATTGTGACTAACAGAAAAGGCCATGGCTATGTCAATGAATGTGCAGTATATTTTAATATTTAAGTGATACAATAAAATATATTTTTTTTAACTGATGTTTAATATCTTGTGTAGTGTTTGCTCTGTGTGGGGTGTTTGATGTATGTGTTTCGGGTGTTTGGAGAGTGTGTTATTTGGTGTGTGTGGTGTTTGGTGTGTGTGAGATGTCTATTGGGTTTACAGTACCTACCAAACTCTTCCACCTACAAAACAAGCACAGTGCAAACAACAATGCATCCCATGTATCAAGAGGGGAGTGGGAGTCTACTTCTTAGGTTAATCAGTTGTTGTTTTAACAACTGTATTACTTTGGTTTTGCAGCCTGGACTAAACAACTGGGACAAAAACGTGGACAAAACAATGGACAAGCCGGGAGAGAATAGGAAGAGGAAAATGTATTTATTGTTAGGTGCTACTGGTTAGTAGCAAACCCCTGACTAAAAGAGACCGCAGAGGCATGAGGAGCAAGAATACAACCTTGTTTTAATTCCGTGCAATATATCCCTATCTACAGGTGAAACTGCCTGTTGTCGACCGCATCACGGGACAAAAAAGTGTGTCCATCTTGTTGACACAATGCTAGATAGTCCATAGCAGGCTGTAATGGACCTTCGGATTAACACAGCGGGAGTCCCTGCATTTTAATGAAACTTGCGCTGTGTGAATCCTACCGATGTCCACCTGCCTTTAAGAGACATGCAGGACGAGAGTCACTCTCCATGCGCATCTCTGTCAGGCAATCCTGGGGCTTTTATTTTAATAACATTATTGTAGCAGGGGGTCTCCGGGGCTGAACCGCATTGATTTCAGGTCTTGCTTCCTGAGTTACAGGCCCCGTTATGGGGTGCCAGTATCATAGGGGCCATGTTTAAATTCTCCGCATCACTGCCCACGTGAACGGAAATTTAACCAAAGCAGAGGGATACCGGCACCCCATAACAGGGCCTGTAACTTGGAAAGCAGGGGGTCCCTGGACCTGAAATCAATACGTTTCAGCTCCAGAGACCCCCTGCTAAAAAACTAGGTTATCAAAATAGGCTAAAAGCAGCTTCATTACCTTAGTGGGTAACCACTAAGGCAATTAAGGGGTTAAGCCATACTACCTGGCTTATTGGACATAGAGGGGGTGTGAATGAGGTAGTTGCCCCAGGGTGGGTGGTTAGGCCTACTGGGAAGGTTGTGGGAGTGGTTAACCCCTTAATTACCTCAGCTGTAGTAGCCACTATTGCAATGAAAGCATTAACCCCTTAACTACCTTATCTTCATATCCCCATACAATACAGGTCATCAGTTCCTATATGAGCAGTGGGTATATTTATACCAGCTCATTTAAGTAGAAAATATACACAGTACTTATATGCATCATAAAAATAGAGCAGTATTAATAGCTTATTTTTATATTTCAATCTGCTTTATTAGATACTAGCTGATACCCGGCGTTGGCCGGGCGTGGAAGGGCAGGGGTCGTGGAAAGGCGGGGGGGCGTGGAAAGGCGGGGGGGCGTGGAAAGGCGGGGGGCGTGGAAAGGCAGGGGGCGTGGAAAGGCGGGGGGGGCGTGGAAAGGCGGGGGGCAAAGGGCAGGGAGGGGCAGGGGGGCAAAGGGCAGGGAGGGGCAGGGGGGGCAAAGGGCAGGGAGGGACAGGGGGGGCAAAGGGCAGGGAGGGGCAGGGGGGGTAAAGGGCAGGGAGGGGCGGGGGGGCAAAGGGCAGGGAGGGGCAGGGGGGGAAAAGGGCAGGGAGGGGCAGGTGGGGCAAATGGCAGGGGGGCAAAGGGCAGGGAGGGGGCAAAGGGCAGGGAGGGGGCAAAGAGAGGGGTGGGGGCAAAGAGAGGGGTGAGGGGGCAAATAGAGGGCTGGGGGGGCAAAGAGAGGGTGGGGGGGGGCAAAGAGAGGGTGGGGGTGAAAGCTGTTCCACGTTGAGCATGTTGTGATTTGTTCAGTAAACTGATTTCGTGTGTGCATGATTGCTGACAGTGGGGAGTGGTCTTTTTGTGATGGGCCGCGGCGGCATGTGGAGTGGCGAGAGGGGGTTGGGGGTGTGAGCATTTGCTCGGTCTGGCCCGCGGCAGCATGCGGAGTGGCGAGAGGGGGTTGGGGGTGTGAGCGGCTGCTCGGTCTGGCCCACGGCGGCATGCAGAGTGGCGAGAGGGGGTTGAGGGTGTGAGCGGCTGCTCGGTCTGGCCCGTGGCGGCATGCGGAGTGGCGAGGGGGGGGATGTTAGCGTCGTATTTGAGGTCCGGCGTTGGCGGTGTAGGGTAAGTGTGCTGATCGAGGGTGTTGTTGGGGGGGGGGAGATCTTGCTCATTTTCGAGGACACGCGGCAGAAAGTGCCGTGTGGGGTAAGAGCGTAGCAAAGGGGCCGTAGTGGTGATAGGGGGTGGTTCAGTGCCGGGAAGGGCGGAGGGTGGGTGGTCAAGGGCGGCTAGCCATTGAGGAGGGCCAGAGGGGTGATAGTGGGGGGGGAGTGTTGTACTTGCTTTTGGTGTCCTGGTGAGCATCTCGTCAGCGTCTCTAGGGTTGAGTGAGCGGGCGTGCGTGCGTGCATGTGTGTGTGTCTCTCTCTCCTTTGGCCCGTCACTCCGCCTCAGGCCAATGAGAGGTGTGCAGGGGCGGGCGGGCCAAGGGACCAATGAGATTTCCCCTAGGGACACAGGACATCCAGACAGGCATACAGTGCTTTCACAAATATAGTATAAGATGGTTGAGGCTTCATCAATGATGACACACATTTTTAATTTGTTTGTCTATTATTTTAGTAAATATATATTTTTTAATTTCTCTTGCAATGTGATCAACTATTTTGACAGCAGTTTTCCGAGTATGGCCTCCCACTCCCATATCCAAACCATGTTTTACTTGCAGTTCGATCTTCAATGTCAGAAAATGGCCTGTTTCTTTTTGCTAAGCTGTAAACTGTATTGAAGACTTTACATGTAGAGCCAATATATTTTTGGTTAATTTTGTCTATGCATTTGGTAATTACAGCACCAGTACGACATTTCAGTTGTGCCACACATATATCGTGTGCCTGTGATTAAAAGTGTTCATTCATTTTTTTCCAGAGAGAAGCTTGCTGGACGACTTTATTTTTTCCTGATGCTTCAATACTGCAGCCTTTCCGTTCCTTCGATACATGAATTCCTTTCATGTTTACGGAATCAAATTTGGCACAGTGATCACAACCCAGTTTCTTGTTGCAAACAGACAAACCATCATATTTTTTCTGGAATTCCTTGACTTGCTTCATATTCCAGCAATCAGGAAGAGTAGCTGCTCGATCTTCATCTCTTGTATTGGAAGCTAATATTTCATCATCTCTTGGTGTTAGATGTTTTCCAGAATCCTCATTCCAGCTGCTGAATCTTCATCTCGGATTTGTGCAGTATTAGAAGTGGACATTCCATCTCCTCTTGGTGTAAGATGTTCCCTGGGATCTTCATTCGAAATTGCAGATCTCATTTTTTTAATTAAATAATGTAATAAAACCTGTTGTCCCTTCATTTGTCGCTTAATTTTTGTGGCTGAAATATGTAATTGTGTAAACTATTAAACAGGGATGTATGTGTGAAATCAACGGTGAGAATCAGAGAGGTGATAGACTGTAACGAAGTGCTCACCACAAACAAGGCGTGACCGCGGGACTGAGGTGGGGATTGATATAACACCAACCTCCTGACATGAGGGCGCGTCTGGAGTGTAGATTGGTCGAGGTAGCCGGGTCGGGGTTGGAGAGGTCAGGATAGTCAGAGGTACTTGCCGGGGTCTGGATTGGAGAGGTGCGGATCATTGCAAGTACTTTGCCATAGTCAGGGTTGGAGAGGTGCGGATCGTCGAGGTAAGCTGGAGTCAGGAATACAGAAGAGCGGACTCCAGAGAACAGGCAGGGTCAGGCAAGACAAGACAACAAATTGACAAGGTTTCTCTCTGGAGGCATGGAGAGCGATGAACACTGCGCGCATAGGAGTGTTTATGCTCAGCCAATGTGCCAGAGGGCAGGCTGAGCATATATAAGAGTAATAACCAATGAGGGACAGGCTGATGGGACCTGTCAGTAAACCAGGCTGTGGTTGGCTGTAGGAATGAAAGCTTTAGGTGTGGGCAGTAGCACTGATGAGTAGAGGAGGTGCGGCATGTACACGCGCTGACCGCGCACTGCGTGTGTGTGTTGCGTGCCGGTGACATCACCGCGTGGGGGCAATCTGGAGGCAGGCCCAGAAGGAGCTGTGTTACTAACAGCGCATGATGCATGTGCGCCCCTAATATGGGGCTGGTACCGGCAGGGGTGAGAAGAGCGTCACCAGCGGCAGGAGTAGCAGAATACCCGATCGTGGTTTGAGGTATGTGGCAGACGCGCTGAGTACGCCATGGATCACGGATCCTGACAATACCCCCCCCCCCTTTGGAGTGAACATCGGGCGATTCAAGGAAGGTTTGTTCGAGTATTTAGTATGGAAGAGCCGGACGAGCCTGCAGGCATGTAGACAGTGCTGAGAGATCCAGGAACATTCCTCGGGTCCAAATCCCCTCCAATGTACCAGATACTGGAGAGCTCCCCTAGAGATCCTGGAGTCAAAGATGATTGTACCTCGAACTCCTGTTGGCCCTGTACAAGGAGAGGAGTCAGAGACGAGGACGAGTCGGGGAAACGAGGATCCTGGATAGCCGGCTTCAGCCGAGAGACATGGAACACCGGCGGAATCTTCATAGAGGAAGGAAGGCGCAGGCGGTATGCCACCTGATTGATCTTCTTGATCTTGAACCTCGGTGCCAATTTGAGAGTAGGAACCTTGAGTCAAATACTTTTGGATGACAACCACACCTTGTCTCCCGGACTGTATTCTTGAATCCTCTGTCGATGACGGTCTGCTTGTGTTTTCTGTCTGGACGTTGCCCTCCTAAGATTCTCTTGTATTCTCTTCCAAGAAGTTTGTAACCAAAGAATTCTATCGTCTGCTGCCGCACCCCAGATATGGGTGTGGCGATGGGTAGTGAAGATGGGTGAAACCCATAATTGACGAAAAAGAGCGACTCCATGGTGGATTCACTACGTGGATCCCTCCACTGTAACTATGCATAAAATGTACCTATATGAAGGTCTAAATGGATATACGGGACCGTGAGAGAGAGAGCCGTCTGGGCTGTGTGGCCACGATAGGCCTCGGATATAGTGGGTGCACGCGATGGAGCACATGGCGTCCCGTGTGCCAGAAGGGGGGCGCAGGATTGCACTCCCCTGCTGTATGGTACATCATGGCTTCAAACGCGCCCGGGACGAGCAGTGTATGGCCAAAGTGACCCGCACCAGTTGAATCAGGTGTCAAAATTACATGCAGAGATTCTGCATTCATTACTGTACTATAAATCTTTAGAATAAGATTTATTTTTACGTATTTATTCATTTAATTTATTCTTTTTTTTTGCATTCAATAATACTGACTATATAACAGTCACTTACAAGGGCCTCCTAACCTCAGTTATTTATTATTTTTTCTTTAATAAAACTGACTATATATATGAGTCACCTAAGGGATGGGGGCTCCTAACCTTGGGGGCCTCTATGTCTATTAGGTAATCCGGCACTGATTGTAAATGTGAGTATTTTTTTCTCATTAAACAGACCTGTACATGCTTACAACAATTTATGCTGCCATACAGTATTTGGTGTTTTTTTATACTGTACTTGAGATGGGGATTTTTTCTAATTAAAACAAGTAGCTCTGAATCATCTACTGAGAACTCGACTCATAACAGGAAAACTAAAATAATATGAATTATTCCACTGGGTGGCGCTATTTTCGTTTTTCTGTTAAACTTTGCTTAAAATAAGAAAGCTATCTTCAAGTAACTACAGGCAGTCCTCGTTTTACAACGCTTCGCTTTACAACGAATGGCTTATCCCAGGGGAGCGCAAACTTTTTGTGCTGCGCCCCCCTGTCACTCTGCCCCCGTCTCTCGCGCCCCCCTGCCTACCTTCGTTCGCGTCAGATGACGTCACACGCCCACGCAGCGTCAAGTCACATGGTGCCGCGGCGTCTATTGACGCCGCGTTGCCATGGCGACGCAACACAGACGGCTGAATCCCGGTAAGTAAACAGTTGCAGGGGCCTCACGCGATCCCCCGGCATTTAATTTAAATGCCTGGGGGAAGAGCGCGGGGCCTCTGCAACTGCCCGCGCCCCCCCAGCACAATCTCCCGCCCCCCCTGGAGGTCGCGCCCCCCACTTTGCGCACCGCTGGCTTATCCAATGCTATGCAATGCATACCTATGTTCATTTTTACAACGCCAAAACGGCTTATCCAACGCTCTTAAGGCGCTTTGCAACGTTGTTTATGTGTATGTGTGTATTTATATATTTATGTATATTTATTTATATATTATATACATAATACACATATTTATGTATTTATATACACACATACACATAAACAACGTTGCAAAGCATCGTAAGAGCATATATATAATATTATACTATATAATATATTATACTATATAATATTATACTATATAATGTTATATTATATATATAATACAGTATATACACTATATCATTTATGTGTGTGCTGCATATCTTATTGCCTGCGTAAAATATTTGGTGTACTTTAGTGTTAAAAATGCCTTCAGGAACGGAACCTTCCATTTAAACAGTATTCCTATGGGAAAACGTGTTTCGCTTTACAACGTTTCGCTATCCAACAACATTTTGAGTAACGCATTGTGTCGGATAACCGAGGACTGCCTGTACTTTAATACGACGAGATGTTAAATTTTACCAATATTAGCTTTCAGTAACTCATTTTATGATGGTTGGGACTACAGTTATAAAGTGCACTTTACTTTCTTAAGATACAAAGAACATTTGGTTATTTTGTCACAAAAACAAATCATTTAAAGATAGCTATGTAAAAGGCATGAAGTAGAGGCAAAAACTGAGACTATCATCACGTTACACTCTGTCACATAGGTATAAAATCCTAACACCTAATAGGATATCACTGTGACTCATAATTGAGTTTAGTACATTCAGATTTTAAAATACAGCAATCCCATATAGCACTAGCAGAGAAGTTCATCAATATTAAGCAACACTTTAGATTATAGGTTTATATAAAATGTAAAGGCTGTAAGACCGGATTCACTTTTCTTTCATCACTTGCGTATTGAAATGGAGTGGGAAATTCCGGGGCTTGGAAGGTGTGGGAGAGAGAGGGGGAGGAGGGCGTGGCGAGGAACTGGCCAGCAAATAAATGTCAGGCTGGAATCGGATGCTGCATTCCAGTCATTAATCACCATGAACAGCAGCGAGCACATGTCTGTGTTCCTCAGCTGCAGCAGAGGAGGAGGAGAGCTGGACTCTCCCATTCTGCAGCCCATCTGGGACTATGTCCGATCACAGGAACAATGGATCAAGTCCCCTTTCTATCCAGTGATTTTCTCGTTCACTGTCTATGTGGCTTTCTGCCTTCCTTTTCTGATACTGGACTTTTTAACGCCACACATACCAGCTTTAAAGAAATACCAGGTCCAGCCACAGACAGATCCCACTATGCAGATGGTGATGACCTGCTTGGCTCACACTGTGTACAGCCACCTGGTGTTTGTATTCCCAATGTCTGTTGCCTACTGGTATTGGAGACCGGTGCATTTACCACTTGTGGCACCACAGCTGCATCGCCTGCTCCTGGATGTCATCGCTTGCCTGCTTCTCTTTGATTTCGAGTATTTCATCTGGCATGTGCTGCATCACAAGGTCCCATGGCTGTACAAGACATTTCACAAGTTCCATCACCACTATACCTCGACCTTCGCTCTGGCCACTCAGTATTCCAGCGCGTGGGAGATGCTGTGCCTGGGATTCTTTGCTGCTGTTAGCCCCATGATTTTGGGGTCCCATCCAATGACAGAGATGGCTTTCTTCATCGTCAATATCTACCTATCTGTGGAAGATCACTGTGGCTATGATTTTCCTTGGTCTACTCACAGACTGATTCCATTTGGATTATGTGGGGGTCCAGGACACCATGATCTGCATCACCAGAAGTTCATTTCCAACTATGCACCTTATTTTACCCATTGGGATAAACTGTTCAGGACACATGCTCATCAACGGACTAAGAAATAATATGTTTGCTATTTATGCCAAGATGTTGTCTTCCACACTGAAAGGTCTATTTTGCACTGCCAAGGAAGTGAAGAAGAGACTGCTCCTTAGCATCATGTTGGAATGCAAGGCAGGAACCTTGTGGCACTGTACATTGCTTCATTGCACCTTAAAATGTTCTGTTTTTCAAGCCTTTCATGTGCTTTTGTGAAGCACATATCGTGTGTTATTTATTGTAACAAACAGCACGGAATATAGTGACTATAAGGGAACAAACTTACCTTACCGCAACAAAATTATATATTTGATTGTATGAAAAAACGAAGTTATAAAAAAAAATGGACAGATCAAAATATTTTGTACAAAAATAGATGAATATATTCCTACTTCTGCACTGTGTGTAGTTTTAATCACAGCTACTTCAATTATTTGTTGTGTATTTGTTAAATGTGCTACATGAAAGGTACAAGCGTCAACATATTTTAACACAACTACTGAACTTGTTTACATATGCGTTTCAAATTGATAACGTCTAAATGTATCATTTCTACCCAACAAGTAGATATATTTTTTACAGTGTTTTGCTATGTAAAATGATACTTTATTTACTATTTAAATCACTGTTGCTAGTACCCAAATTGTCACATATTGAAGCACTAATCAGCCAAATTCTGAGGCAATTCAGTTCTTGCAACTATGATTTTTTGTAGACATTCCACTGGGGAACAGAACATTGGGAACTATGTTCTGGGTATTACCTACTTACAGTATAGTATGTGATACCTGTTACCATAGAGGTCTAATCTTATTTAGATATTTATATTTTGTACTTTCTCGCATCCATTGCATTTATTTTTTTAAATATATTTTTCTACAAACGAGATGGTATGATTAATAATTTATTTTGAAAACTTGTGGGCTTCTACTTATAGATGTACACGGAAAATTGTGAAATTAAAGATAATGTGTGGGGTAGATGTAATAAAACAGTCACGATGGAAGATATAAATATACTGTATCGATGGGTTTCAAGTATGTGAATAAATGTATTTATTGCATCAACCTATTATAAGCTACCATGTTGACACAGGGTTCAGGAGGCAAATTATGCAAGGTTTTTAGTGTCTTTTTTTTTTTTTAACCATTTTCCTACCAAAGTGGCCTTCATTGCTGTGATATCCTGCCAATCATTTCCATGAACATGTGAGAATATGACCTTGTCATCGCTGCAAGCGATAACCGTGTAAGCATTTCAAATCATTAGATACATTTGTACCAGAAGTCTGAGCCATCCAATTGCAGAATGAAAAGTGTACTGTGTACCAAGCTATCTGTCTCCCTAGATGGAGATGGGTCATACGTATATTATGCAGAATGTAGAATTGTAAATATATTTGTATCTTAGCATATTTTTTTATTGTGACTAACAGAAAAGGCCATGGCTATGTCAATGAATGTGCAGTATATTTTAATATTTAAGTGATACAATAAAATATATTTTTTTAACGGATATTTAATATCTTGTGTATTTGTGTAGTGTTTGCTCTGTGTGTTTGATGTATGTGTGTCGGGTGTTTGGAGAGTGTGTTATTTGGTGTGTGTGGTGTTTGGTGTGTGTGAGATGTCTATTGGGTTTACAGTACCTACCAAACTCTTCCACCTACAAAACAAGCACAGTGCAAACAACAATGCATCCCATGTATCAAGTGGGGAGTGGGAGTCTACTTCTTTGGTTAATCAGTTGTTGTTTTAACAACTGTATTACTTTGGTTTTGCAGCCTGGACTAAACAACTGGGACAAAAACGGGTACAAAACAACGAACAAGCCGGGAGAGAATAGGAAGAGGAAAATGTATTTATTGTTAGGTGCTACTGGTTAGTAGCAAACCCCTGACTAAAAGAGACCGCAGAGGCATGAGGAGCAAGAATACAACCTTGTTTTAATTCCGTGCAATATATCCCTATCTACAGGTGAAACTGCCTGTTGTCGACCGCATCACAGGACAAAAAAGTGTGTCCATCTTGTTGACACAATGCTAGATAGTCCATAGCAGGCTGTAATGGACCTTCGGATTAACACAGCGGGAGTCCCTGCATTTTAATGAAACTTGCGCTGTGTGAATCCTACCGAGGTCCACCTGCCTTTAAGAGACGTGTAGAACGAGAGTCACTCTCCATGCGCACCTCTATCAGGCAATCCTGGGGGTTTTATTTTAATAACATTATTGTAGCAGGGGGTCTCCGGGGCTGAACCGCATTGATTTCAGGTCTTGCTTCCTGAGTTACAGGCCCCGTTATGGGGTGCCAGTATCATAGGGGCCATGTTTAAATTCTCCGCATCACTGCCCACGTGAACGGAAATTTAACCAAAGCAGAGGGATACCGGCACCCCATAACAGGGCCTGTAACTTGGAAAGCAGGGGGTCCCTGGACCTGAAATCAATACGTTTCAGCTCCAGAGACCCCCTGCTAAAATACTAGGTTATCAAAATAGGCTAAAAGCAGCTTCATTATCTTAGTGGCTAACCACTAAGGCAATTAAGGGGTTAAGCCATACTACCTGGCTTATTGGAGGTAGAGGGGGTGTGAATGAGGTAGTTGCCCCAGGGTAGGTGGTTAGGCATACCGGGAAGGTTGTGGGAGTGGTTAACCCCTTAATTACCTCAGCTGTAGTAGCCACTATTGCAATGAAAGCATTAACCCCTCCCACCCAAGAGACCTAACCACCAATCCTGGGGCAACTACCCCCTTAACCCACCTCCTCTGCCCCCAATAAACATTATAATCATCAATACAATACATTGAACAACCGCACCCCCCCACCACCACCACATACAATACAGTAATGGGCAAAATCCCTATTATCCATTTCTGGATAATAGCTCATTTGTCCATTAAAAATAAAATAGCCAGAACATTACCCAGCCATCATATAGTAAATTAAAGTTCTACTTACCCCTGCCAGGATGAAGGCCGACTTCATCTTTCTCATCTTCCTTTTCTTCAGTGGGCACCAACAGTAAAATAAAAAAAACTAACTACTGGCCACAAAACCCTTAATCACCTTAGTGGTTATTAACCACTATGGTAATTAAGGGGTAAACTCCCCTCCCACTACCTACCCGGGAGGGCTAACCACCCTCCCTGGGGAGACTACCCCTACCTCCTCTACCTATTGATTTGCACAGTGGCACAAATCAAAAAGACATAAAATTTCAATAAAATAAGAAAATGCCAATAAACCAATTGATTGGCATAGTGGCGCACCAAACCCAATCCATATTAAAAAAAAAAAAAACAATCCATATACCCCCCCCCATACATATATAAAAAAAACTATATATATATATATATATATATATATATATATATATATATATATATATATATATATATATATATATATATATATATACACACACATATACATATATATAAAAAACAATACATATAACCCCCCCATACATATATAAAAAAAACTATATATATATATATATATATATATATATATATATATATACACACACATATACATATACATATATATATAAAAAACAATACATAAAAAAAACAATACATATAAACCCTTACCTTGGGGCTGGTCTCAGATGTCAGGCTTCTGGCCGGATCCGGTGGCTATGGAGGTCCCTGGAGGCCGAACAAAGCAGTTGAGCCCAACCTCACGTGGCTGCCGGGCCCTGGCTCTCCCCAGCTGTGTGCCTCCCAACTCACTAACTGTCCCACGCCAAGCGTCTGACGTCTGCGCATGCTGGCATGCGACGGAAGCCGAGCCAAGCTTACTTCTGGCGCGCCGACTTCAGAGGGCCTGCCATGGGACAGTTAGTGAGTCGGGAGGCCCACAGGTGGGGAGAGTCGGGCCTTGGTGCCAAGAGATGTCGGGACCAACTGCCTTGTCCAGCCTCCGGGCCCCCCACAGCCACCGTGCCCAGGACACTTGTCACGGCTCTTCCCCCCTGTTGATGGCCCTGTGTGAAGGCACCCTAATATAAGCACTCTCCCGACTAATCAGAAGCAAACTTTTACATCTACATTACTAAGACAATATGGACCATATTTACCAAGTAGTGTTCTGCAATAACACAAATTTCAGCACTGGAAGATACCTTTCAAGTCACTGGGAAGGCTGCTTATTAAATATAGGCCTATGGATGAAGTGCCATCATTTTATATGAGGCATTACCTCTAAGACAATATAATGCCCTTATTTATTCCCACATCTCATATGTTATTTTCAACTTAAACAAATAGCATGAATTACCAAGCGATATTTCCCCAGATATGCAACAAATATTACGCAGAATAGAGGGACTCAGTGATTATGATAGAAAAGTAGATTATAAAGACACAATCCTACAGAAGGCCTGCAGGAGGAGAAGACATGGAGGGGGTGGGGGGGGGGGGGTTAAACAGTCAGAGACCATAGGAATCAGCTAGCATAATTCTGTACTTCTGTATGTAAATGCAGCACTTGGGGGGGGGGGGGTGGGGGGGACCTTTTCCCCAAATCCACCGTTACGCTCAAGGGAAAGTACAACTAAATATACTTAGCACAGTTGTGAAATGCTTCTGTACCAGTCATCTATTGAGAGGATACGATATCCTGGAATACAGTTACTAAGTGTATTCCAGCACACAAAATGAAGCTACAGTAGATAATAATAATAAATAATAATAATAGCATGTTCTTGTATAGCGCTGCTAGTTATACATAGCGCTTTACAGAGACATTATTGCAGGCACAGGTCCCTGCCCCGTGGAGCTTACAATCTATGTTTTTGGTGCCTGAGGCACAGGGAGATAAAGTGACTTGCCCAAGATCACAAGGAGCCGACAACGGGAATTGAACCAGGTTCCCCTGCTTCAAACTACTACCCGCCACACAAAAAAATCTACTCGCCACCTAGTACCGAACGTGTGCTGCTTGGGCCAATATTTACTCGCCCGGGGGTTAAATCCACTCGCCCAGGGCGAGCAAATGTATAGGTTTGTCGAACACTGTATATATATATATATATATATATATATATATATATATATATATATATATATATATATAACTTATTAAGTAGGAATGCAAAGGAATAATTAATTAAATAATGCACATTGTAAATGACATACATAGATTATAAATAGTTTGTATAATATTTAAAACTTGGTAACTTGTTAGTTTAACTTTACAGTGACTGCCATTGCCACAGTGAATGTGTGAACCCTATTGTGGACAACTAGGCTGTTTATTGAAAATAAAACACATTGATAAATAAATCATCCCTCCAGTCAGGGAGAAATCCTGTTCAGCTCCTCTGTCTTCCTTTTGGTCTCAGAGACTGGTAATTTTTTTTCTTCTCCTGCAAGGACAATACTTGGGGGATCTTGAGCAACGCCTCGCCCTACAAGATCAACAACTGGCACAGATGTATGAAGCAGTGCCGGACTTAGTTACCCCCTTTGGCACCCATCAGCCGGACCTCTTCTGTTATCTCTTGCGATCAGAGAACCTCAGATCCCGATTCCTCTATGTATGGGGGGACCCTATGGCATGTAGGGGATTCCTTAATCAATACTCAAGCCAATTTGAATTACAACCATCCCTGTTCACCACGCACCGTGCCCAGGTGGCCTATATCATTTCTCTTCTCACTGACGAGGCACTGGCTTGGGCCTCCCCACTCTGGGAGGGGGAATCGCTCCTGATTAGCGACTCCCCTCATTCATCCATACATTCAAATTGGTGTTTGACGCTCCTGGACGTGTATCTTCTGGAGACCGGCTGGAATAATGAAGCTCAAGTAGCAGTCTTTTGGCAGGGACTCTCGGAGCACTTCAAAGATGAGCTAGCTGGTTGGGATCTTCCTAAGGACCTTGAGGAGTTAATTTCTCTTGGCATACAGATCGATCTCAGAACGCAGGAACGCCTGTCTGAGAAGTGCCGTTCTGTTACAGCCCGACGACTCGATTGGTCCCAAATTTCGTTTCTCCATCTCCTCCAGATGACGAGCCTATGCAGCTGGGCACTACCAGACTGTCAGAGCAGGAGAGAAGCAGGAGGCATACCTTGGGATTGATTACAATGGAAAAAGATATACACTAAGGCGCATGAATATATTACTGATGAGATTGTATAGCTAATGGTGGCCAAGTTTCCCACAGACACAACAATAATACATTTAAAAAAAATTGAATTTATTTAAAACACAAAATCACAAAATATTAAAATATGTAACCAAAAAACAAACAAAAGATCCTATTTACAGGATCTATCTAAGCATAAAGACCCCTAGATTTGATCAACCCTTATAGTGTGTGCACACTCTGCAAGTAGCATATTACAGTATATCCCCCCCCAAAAATATTTGGTCAAATAAAACTCTATAACCCAAGGAGGATAATAGATTGAATGTTCAAAGTTCCTTGATCTGGAGACAATGTATCACCTTCAGAAAGTTTGAATAATATTTCCTCTCAATGGTATGGTTGAATTGTATAGCTGATACAGTCTGTTTTTTCTAGATAGTATACACAGTAGTTATTGTTTTAAAAGGACTTAATTTATTCCCTTTTTCCAAAGGCTTAAATGTGCTGCTTGTTTGTAAAGCCGAGTTCCTCTTCGTCTGTGTGTGTGAGCAGTTCATTTCTACTGGGCTGTTTGTGATTTCTCGCAGATAGTATTTCTCGTGTGTGGAGTTTGTTTTACAATAAACACATGCTTACTTAAAAGTGATGGTAAAACTTCTTTTTTTTTTGTTTCAAAGTTTTTTATTAGGCATAGTTACATTTCACAGTTATGTATATACATATAATATTTTGGCCTAATACAGAGTTTTCTCGTTTTTGTTGGAGATTGAAGGGGGAAAGCCTCAACGTACCCCTGACCCTCCGGGGTCTGCCGGGGTGGCGTGAGTTTAGAAACAGAAAAAGGGGAACAGAAGGGGTAGTGAGAGGGTAGGTGGGGAGGGAGGGGGAGGCATTGCCTCCTTTCTCCTCAGCCTCTGCTATTGTTACGAGGTGGTTCAACGTTGGAGTGCCATGTGGGTCAGCCATGAGTCCCATGTCTTATAGAAAGAGGCCGTGGACCTTTTTAGAAAGGCTGATAGTCTCTCCATTTCCATCACCTCCTATATCCTTTTTTTTACAGTTTGTTTAGATGGGGGAGACACTTTCTTCCAAGAGGCAGCTACCGAACATCTAGCTGCTGTAAGAATGAAGGAGATTAATTTTCCTGTTGGTCGGTCCAATGTCTCTAAGGGCTTGGCCAACAGGTAGGTCAGCAGGTCAATGGGTATTATGAGGTCTGTGACCTCTTTTATTAATTTTTGTATGGTTTCCCAGTATTTCTGAATTTCCGGACATGTCCACCAAATATGGGCCATGTCCCCCTTTTGACCGCAGCCTCTCCAGCATAGATCGGAAGCCAGGGGGTAGATTTGATTTATTCTAACTGGAGTAAGATACCAGCGGAACAGTATTTTGTATATATTTTCTTTAATTGTGGTACATATGGAAGTTCCTGAGGCTGTTTTCCAAATACTTTCCCAATCCTCTCGGTCAATAACTATATTCAGTTCTGCTGCCCAATGTAGCATATAGTCGTGTGTGGGGGCTTCTATGGCCCTCTCCAATTCTGCACAAATTTGCATTATGAGACCTTTTTGGTGGCCTGTTTCTCTACAGAGCCGCTCGAAACCAGTGAGAGGGGGAAATTCCAACGTTGGGGATAATGTTTGAATGAAGTGCCTAATTTGTAGGTATTTGAAGATGTTCAGCCCTACTATTTCATATTTGGTTTTTATGTTTTGGAAACTCAGGAACTGTCCAAAGCTCAGGAGGTCGGCAACTACCTTGATGTTTTTTGTTTTAAATTGGTCAAATTGACCGGGCTCACATCCAGGTGGGTATTTTGTGTTTTTGAGAATTGGTGTAAGTTGTGAGTTAGGTACTGCGAGCTTAAATTTGAATTTGCATTTCGTCCAGGTCTCCCACGTGTGTCTCATCGGACCTAATTTGAATTTACTATTCTGCATGTCCTCCCTGCTCAGGGACCAAAGGCAGGCTGGCAGTGAAGGCGTCCCGGCATAATACGTTTCTATATCTAGCCAGCAGTATTGATTTGGGTTGGCATTCCAGACTACTACCTGTCGCAGTTGGGCGGCGTGATAGTATCTTGTGATGTCTGGGACTCCAAGTCCTCCTCTCCCCCTTGAGGCCAAAAGAACAGTTCTAGCGACTCTGGGTTTTTTACCCTGCCAAATAAAGTGGAAAATTAGTTTTTGGATGTTCTTCAATTCTGAGCCAGGGATGTGGACCGGGAGAGTCTGGAAGTAATATAGTAATCTAGGGAGTATATTCATTTTGACCGAGATCATTCTCCCGATCCATGATATCTGATATCCTCCCCATTTATCTAGATCTTGTTTGACTTTCCGAAACAGGGCCGGATAATTATGTTGGTATAGTGTTTGGTAGGTCCTCGATATCTTGACTCCCAGATATTTGATACAAGAGGAACTCCAACGGTAATTAAAGTTTAGTTTGAGGAGTTTCACCTCTGGCTCTGGCAGGCTTAGATTCAGGGCTCCCGATTTATCGTTATTAATTTTGTATTCTGAGATTCTTCCGAAATCCCGGAGTTCTTTTTGAAGATTGGGTAGGGAGGTTTGGGGTTTGGAGAGAGTTAAAATGACATCATCTGCGAATAGGGATATTTTATGCTGCCTGTGCCCAATTTCTATTCCTTGGATGTCTATATTGTTTCGTATTGCCGATGCCAAGGGTTCTTTGGTTAATGCAAAGAGGAGAGGAGATAGACTCGGGTTACTGCAGGGGGGTAATGTTCCTATTTTTGGAGTCGTTCTAGTCATCGCCTCCGCGGTTTATATAAACTGTTCTTCTGTGATTTTGGGTGTCTGCTGTCGCTCCGTGGACTGTTCGCGGGTGTGATCTCGGTTTGGGTTTACCTCCTAGACTGCTCTCTGCTATATTAGGGGGGGGGGGGTCCGTATTGGGATGGGGGGGAGGGGAGGGGGGAAGGGGGGAAAGGTTTCGTTTTTGGGGGGGGGGCGTGGAGGGTGGGAGAGGGAAGGGAGGGAGGTAGGAGGGGAGGGAAGGGAAGTAAGAGGGGGGGAGGGGTAGTGATGGGGGAGGTGGGGAGGAGGGGGACTGGGTGGTTGGACTGGGGGAGGGGGGAGGGGTTTCCTTGGGTTACGTTGGTGCTCACTTCAGTTAGTCTAAGCTTCTGGCCGAGCTGTATTCACTGTTACTGCACGCAGCTTTTGCTCCCATCTGCTCCTGCTATGGATCTACTCCTAGTCATTTTGCGAGTGTGGTTTGTCAGCATATTCAATGACTCTAATAACATTAAACATCTACATTAAACCTATTAACATGTGTTAACCCCTGCACATTAACAGTTTTACACATTATTCCGCAGCCATTGGTGCGGTAAGGAACATCAATCCCTATGGTCAAATATTCAAGTGGGAGTGACAGCTTAAGGGGGCTTTTTGTAATCAATTGTCCAGAACCTTTAGTTACCATCTTTTCTCCAGGCCCAGCCTGATTGCCCAGTTCTGATAGAGTGAGCCGCCCAAGGGAGGCTAGAATCCATGGCCGGGACCTGTTCGGTCTGGGAAACTGCGTCCATTTACTATGAAGCCAGGGACGCGTTCCCTAATCTGTGGGACAGGACTGGAGGCTCTGTTAGCCTGGGGGGTAGGGGTGGCCGTTAGGGTTAGTTAGCTAGGGACCTCATGTTCGTGGCTCCAGCTTAACCCGTAGAATGTCCCCCCCCTTCTATTTGGGTCTATCTCAGCAGTCCCGATTAGGCCCGATAGTCTAGCCCGGGGTGTTGGTTTACTCACGCTTGTTGGGGCCTCCAGTCCTGTGCCCGGGGGTCCCGGGTCTCGGAAAGTTTTGAATCTCTGGGCAAGTGATGACATGTAAGGGGCCGGGAACCAGAGAGCCCGGGGACAGCAAAAAAGGAACGCGGGAGGGGCCGGAGTGCGTCCCTACTCCCTCCTGCTCCCCTCTCCTCTTGTGCGAAGCTGCACTGCTCGCCTCCGGTCGTCTCGGCTCCCCATTCTTATTTCAGTTACGTGCTGTTAGTAGGATGTGGGGCGTCGGGGTTGAGTTTGGGTGCGGTGTCATGCCTTGCTGGCTGCTTCCCTCCCTCAGGCCCAGGTGTGGTGGCGGGTTGGTCCTCGGCGGCGTTTGCTTCCTCCTTGATGCGCTGTCTCGGTGAGATAGTTAGACCATTTTGGGATCGATGCCTTCGTGCAATCCGTAAGTAAGGGCTTGGGTTCTTTACTTATTTCTTTGGCCCCTCTGACCTGCAAGTCTTACCGAGGCCCTGATCTGAGGTTCCTCTGGCCCGGTGGCTTCTGCGCTCCAGCTAGGAGGGGGCGTGAGGTTTAGTGCTTTTGCGAAGTGCTCCATGTCCTCTGGGTGTTTGATCGAGAGGAGCTTTCCATTGCGCTGAACCATTAACCTGAATGGGAACCCCCACTTGTATTTAACCGCGTTGTCCCTCAGTAGGAGAGTTAGTGGTCTTAACTCTTTGCGGCGGTTAACCGTGTGTTTGGAGAGATCGTTGTAGATTTGTAGGGGGTCCCCTTTAAACGTGATAGGTTCCTTGTTTCGGGTAATCTCCATTATTTTCTCTTTCACCGAGTATTTGTGGAGCCTGACGATCACGTCTCTCATCCGGTTCGGTTCCTCTGATCGCGGGCCCAGCGAACGGTGAGCCCTGTCCATTTCTAGGTCTTTCGGTTTGAGATCTCCGCTTAGCGAGGTAAAGAAGTCCAGGAGGTAGGCCTTTAGTTGACCCGGGAGTACCGATTCTGGGATACCACGAATCCGGATATTCTGCCTCCGATCGTGATTTTCCTGGTCTTCCAGGCATTCACGGAGGTTTTCTACTTCTGCCCCAAGTCGGTATATCTCATTTGCAGCCAGTTCTTGGGCTTGTGTGGTATCCGCCATTTTGGCCTCTAGGGCCGACGTGTGCTCCGTGAGGCCCGTTATCTCCTGCTTCAGCTCAGTTACCGCGGCTCTGAGATCTGCTTTTAGTGATGTGTGCAGGTTGTTCAGCATCTCGGCCATGAGCTCTTTCATGCACTCCCGAGTAAGCGTTTCGTCCGCCTGTGCTGGCTCTGCTAAGCGGTCCCGGTCTGGGGCATTTTGCTTGGGGCCTCGTGCGCTGGCTGGTCCCGCGCCATCTTGGCTTCTGGTAGCCGCCTCTGAGTTCCATGGGGACGGGGCAAAATATCTGGTTACTGCTTGCGTCGTCTGGGTTTTTTGTTTGCCCGCCATGCCAGCAGAGTATATGCTCCAGGGGGTACGGTTTTGTGGGGGGGATTTTGGGGGGGGAAACGCCAATATTCGTTGGTTTATGCGAGGGTCTGGAGAGCTCCTCTCATACACGTCCATCTCCATCGCATCCTGGCCACGCCCCCGTAAAACGTATTTTTTGAGGTAGTGAGAGTCCCCATTTTTCACTTGGGCAGCAGCATATACACTAATAATATAGTATTATATTTAGGGTTAACACATAAGCGCTTTGATTTTTTTCTTTTCACATACCTTGGGATTGTGCCTGTATGGTGGGTCCCAGAACCACCAGATCCGTGATTGCCCTATCGTCACAGGGCCGGGAAAACGCCTGGGTCCAGTGAAGTTAGAAGAACATTCGCTGGATATCGCTACCATCCCTCCTTCCTCAGTGCCTTCCCGGTTTCTTCTACCGATTTCCCTCTCCTGGGGTTTGGCCTCAGTCTCTACTCAGGCCTTTGTGACTTTCTCGAAAATTTGGCAGATCATGCTGCTGTCGACAAGAGGACAGGAGGAGGCCCATCTGACCCCATGCACCTCATCCTAATGGAAGAGTGACTCAACTCCATTATTGCTCACTCCCAGATCATGCAACTACCTGGCATGGTGAAACTTTTGATCACGAGAGACCTGGTAAGTGACAACACAGTATAATTATAATACACTAGATATCAATCTCATGTATACCTGGCACTTTAGACACAACCTAGAACATTAATGTCACAGGAGACCAGGACAATTCACCGGGATCAAGTCACCAGACTGGACAAAAGAGTAAAATTAAGGATATTTATTCTGGCCGGAGCTAGCAGACACCGCACAATACACAAAAAGAGCTTATACTCACCAAAATAGGGGCAATGGGGGAAATCCTAGCTAACAAGGTGCTGGGTGCCACTTCGGTAGGCTTACCCAGGAGTACTTCCACGTCCACAGGGGTTTCAGGTCTTCTAGACCTCGGGTATGCTATTTGCAGAATAGCATTTTCAAATATTCCTCTTGCAAGCCTCGTCTTCGGTATCTCTCACAAAGCATCTCAGAGCTACTCCAGCAGTCTCAGGGTACAGAGCAAGTTTGAATCTCCTGCTCAGATCGTCCCAGAGCCTCATTCTGTGGTGTCTCCCGCAAAACCACAGAGTACACTACTTAGGCTGCTTACACACTAACTCCAGTACAGTCTGTGGAGCTCAGATCGGCTCTGGTTTTCACAGTTTTGCAATCTCCATAGGAAAGCATGGAAGATGGGCTCGTGACCAATCACAGCGCAGATGCTGCGTGTGGAATAATCTCAACATGAGGACTCGCTTGTGTTGACCAATCCGGGCTGGGGTTGTAACTGTGGTTCCAGAACGGCCCCCAGGAGGCAGGTTTACAGGAGAGTGGGAATTTCAAACCGGCCAATCGGAACAGCTCCTACGGGGCTCATACCCAGCAATGGTTCCCCTGGCATGCTGCATATGTCTCGCAGATATAGGTACCTCAGTGTCTGAGGCTCCGTTATTCAGACCAACATCTCCCAGACATAAGGGCTGCCCATCCCAAGTCTCCTTTTGTCCCCTACACTGCACTTCCCCCTTCTCAAATAGCGAGAGCCCGGTTCCCTTGGAGGGCACACTGGGTAAGTATATTACTAACCTAGCGCAACAAGAGAACAACCATATACATTTTCACAGTTACAGTACACATAATAACAGTTTTCCCATACAGTAAAACATTGTAACACACAGGGTTTAGGGACAGATGAGCCTCATAATATGGATCTGCATGGATAATCCTGCAGATCCATCCAGATGAATAAAGGCAATTGCTGGGTTTAACCTTTAATATGCTAGCAATTTTGCTCCTACCGTCACAAACACAGTAAATATTATTTTCTTATTTGCAGTGCAGTCACACATACAGGTTTGGAGTACTCCGCTAAATAACGCATGGGACATGCTTACATGTGTGCCTTCAAAAGACCTGTGTCCCTCAAATCATGGTCCTATATAAATGCATTGCAGACTTATGTTAGCCATAGAAATCACTTTTAAAGTCCTTAACATCACTTATTGGCCAGGACATACATGAAAATCAGAGGTCACTCTAAACGATATAGCAAAAACAAAAGGCTTATAAACTACAGCATGCCCCAGCTCTCATTCATGTGCATGGAAGTAAAGTCCTTCTAACGGTTAGCAAAAGTTTGTGGATCAGGGTCTATAGATAGTATACTACAAAAATATTATAAAGCAAGAGGAATGTTAAAGAAAAATGGCTGTTTTGTCTAAGGAAATGTATCCTAATTTGCTTACAAGTACTCAAGTTTAATATGAATGTCTTTGATGATATGATGTATTTCCTTTCCAGGACCATAATCCATGCAGCATTCGCACTTGGAGAAACAGGCTGCGTTGGTAGTTGCACAGCGCCAGGTTAAGGAGGTTTAGGAGGAGCCAACAGTTGGAGGAGGTGGCTCAACCTGTGACTGTCCCCCAAGCTACCCTCCAGTCTACACCACCAGCTACTCCCCAGCATACACAACCTGCCACTAGAGCTGCAGCCAGAAGCCAGGTAGCATCAGAATCTCAAGGTGCAACAATAATGGATCAGTAGAGGGGGCCGATGGAGATTCAGGGTTTTTAAGGGACATTGGGGGCTATGCACTAAGCTCCGAGCTTTCGCGCCGGCCTGAAAAAAATTAGCACGTCCGATAAAAAATGAAGGCGGCGGCGCGATCACTAAGGCCCTCAGCCCATTTGTTATCGGACGTGCCCAAAACTGGCTTATCGTGCGTGCAATGTTTTTCCCCCTGCTAGCATTATTAACCTTTCCGTACGCTAGCTGATAGTAAAAAAAAGCCGCTTGTAACATTTGCATGGAGATTTGCCATCTCCATGCAAGGCTGTTACAGGCGATCGTACAATAAATAAATACATTTTAATTATAGTGTAGATGTGCAGGGGGTCTCCGGAACTGACCCGCGTTAGTTTCAGGTCCAAGGACCCCCTACTTCAGGAGATACAGGCCCCGTTATGGGGTGCCGGTATCCCCTGCAGAATTTCAATGTCCCGGTCACGTGACGTGGACAAGAAGCCGGCGTCACATGGTATTTCAGCTAATCAGATCGTGGGAACCAATTCCACACCCTGATTTGCTGAAATACCATGTGACGCCGGCCATCTTGGATCTTGTGACGTCATCGTAAAAGCAAATGAAGCACAGCCATTCTGATTGGCTGGCATCATTCCCTTTAAGTGACGTCATGTAAAAAAAAAAAAAATTAAAGTCGGAATATGATTTTAACAGCCAATCAGGTGGCTGATAACCATTTTGAGGCTAAATGTGATGTCACTAGCCATATTTAAGGCCGTGACGCCTCATTTGAGCCCAAGAAGACGACGGGACAACATCGCTTGGGATTTAACATGGGGTATTTTGGATTGACAGATGACGATAGAAGATAGAGAAGATGAAGAAATGGTGACAGATGAAGAAAAAAGAAGGTGAGTAAAGAAAGAAAAAAGAAGATTGTGGTACCTGAGCCGGATCTTCATGGCGGATGGCATCGGATGCTATTGGAGGGCTTCAAGGTACGTGAGCTTCCTGTTACCCCGGGAGTCGGAGGGCCACCGCTTCTAATGTTAAGTAATACAGTATATTCAATGTCTGTAAATGTCTTTTTTTACAGGTTTTTTCATTGGATATGTGTTTTGTTTTTTTGGGGCAGGCATATTGACTGATAATATATTAATCTGTACCACTTTAGGGTACAGATTAATACATTATTATTACAATATTTGGGGGGCATTTGTGGCTTGGTATTGCTGTTGATTTTTTTATGTCAGTTTCTTATATGGATGTAATTGTTTTTTTTTTCATGCTTAATGTAATAAAATGTTTGCGATTGGTGTTCGCTTGTAGTTAATGTTGTATTATGTTAGCTAATGTGTTTTATGGTTCTTTCTGAGATTGTTTGAATGTATTTCTTTGTCTTTTAATGTTTACATTCATTAATGTTGTTGTAATTAATTGGTTTGATTGGTTAGTGTTACTATTAATTTTGAGTTGGTTTAGGAATTAATTGGTTTAATTGGTTAATGGTTTAATTAATTCATTGTTGATGTTGTTACTGCTTGAATTCATTGGATTAGCTGGCTACTGTTTTTATTGACTTTATTTAGGTATACTAATACAGTGTTTATTAATGGGCAAATAATCTATTATCCATATCTGGATAATAGTTATTTTGCACATTACTGTACTGTATGTGTTAGGGGGTGTGTATTTAGTTAGAAATATTGTTTAGTATTTTTGTAGGCACAACATTGGTACCGCAGGCCCGCGGGTACCCCGGGACGGCCGCGGGGTCAGCGGGGACACCCGCGCAACCCCCGGCCTCCCTCGGGGACCCCTGCGGGGTCAGCCGGGGACACCCGCCAGCCTGTTGTATTGGTTTTGCGCCTGCAAAAAGGTAAACAAATAATTTTTTCTAAGTCCAGCTTTTTTTTATCACCTGCCTTTAGCTGCTGAGCTTTATTCAGCACAACTTTAACGTACGATCAGTTTGCGTTGCTTAGTGAATCCCGCAGAAGGGCAGGATTCAGCGCAAACAGCTGATCGTACGAGCAAAGTTGGACTTTGAAAAAATTTCCAGGAAAAAGTCAGTTTTAGAGCGCAAAGTGCCTGTTTGCGCGGCTTAGTGCATAGCGCTCGGCGGAACTTCACATTCTAAGAGCACTTTGCGCTCTTAAAACGACTTATCACTGCTTAGTGCATAGCCCCCATTGTGAGCCATCTTGCCCGTATTGAGTCCAAGGCAGTCATTAAAGGGCCAAGGCATGCAGAAGCGATGGAACACCGGAAGCAAGCTGTGCGATGCCGGGAGCGAGCGGAGCAACGCTGGGAGCAGGCATTCAATCAGAGTGCCCGCTCATTCTGCTGGCTCCAAGGCAGCACACAACTGATGCTACCACCAGCATTGCCCAGTTGACAGGATATGACAGTGTGTTGACCTGGGCAATGCGCTTAATCGATTTTATGGTTCCTCAGTGCTAACAACATCAAGAGAATCACTGGAGTCGCTGCCAATATCAGGGATATCCAAAATTGGGGAGACTACCCCGTCTGGACCCTCTTCAGAGGAGATGGTGACACCCTCTTCACCAATTGCCTGGCATAGTAGAGTCCGTGCATGTGGCCCAAGTGCAGGAGGCAGCTACGAGGAGGCAGAGAATGTAAATATGTATACTGTATATAGATGTATTATTTCTGTTATGTATATAGTTCTAGTTGTTGTTTATTTTATATGTTAAATTATTTCATTTTTAACACACAGGGCCTTAATCTGTTGCTGTGTTTCAGCCATTAATATTTTCCACCATATATATGTTCGTATAACACGTCATGAAAGGGTTAAATCCTACACTCAGTTCATTCATATGGGCAGGGCCACAGACAGCTATTCCGAGGCCCAGAACTAAGTTTCCACAGCCCCATCCCCCCAGTCTCAGTCAGAGATTTCCCCCTCACTCACACGCCCATCTCTCCCCTCCCTCTCCCACTCCCCTATCTCCCTCCTGTCCCCACCTCTCTTCCCCTCACACACCCGCGCTCTCTCCCTAATGCCCCCACCTCTCTCTCCCTCATGCTCTCACCTCTCACCCTCCCTCGCGCCCCCACCTCTCTCTCTCAGCACCAAGCTGCATGACCACAAAGCACACATGGCACCTACAGGCAGGGCCGCTGACAGATTTCCCAGGCCCAGGACTACGGTTCTGACCGGGCCTCCGCACTGTCAGCAGTGTTGCGAGCCCCATTTCCCACCTCGTGAGCCCCCTCTATTTCCCTCCCTCTTCCCATGTATTTCTCTCCCCTCCGTCACACCTTTCACTCTCCCTGCCTCAATCAATAACCCCACTCACTCAATACCTACCCCTCCGCCTCACATGTATTTCTCTCCCCTGCATCTCACTCTTACTCCCTTTTTTCCTCACTTCACCTTTTTCTCACTCTCCCCCCTACGTCAATTACCCCACTCTCACTCAATCCCCCTCCTCGCACTCATTCACTCCCCCCTCACACAATTCCCCCCACGAAATATATACAAAAACCGCACCCCCAATGCAAAAAACTTCCCACCCCCAAATACTGTACATACAAAAGAATCCCCACCCCCAAATATATACAACCCCCCAAATACATTTTTTTTAAAAACGACTCCCCAATACATTTGAAACGCCCCAATACATATTACCCCCATACATATATTTTAAAAAAATAAATAAAAAGAAAAAACCCCAACACATATAACCCCCCCCTCCAAATACATATAAAACCCCAATACATATAAAATCCCCAATACATATGAAAAAGACCCCAATACATATGAAAAAGACTCCAGGACTGGAGTTGGCCACCCCTATTCTAAACTTTATTTTTTAACTATACACACGCCCTCATATTCTTGTATGTGCCAAATTCTCTCTCTCTGGCCCTACTTCTACTCCTGTAACTTCCTATATGACCCCTCCTCTGGCTTTCTCTACGTTCCTTCTAATCGCTCACCATCAACTTCCCCCAACCCCTCTCTCTTCTACTAACTACTTATTTCCTTTTGGGAGCACTAGAGAGCTCTTTTAATAAATACTGGAGCTTTCACAATACTCATGCTCTTTCACATATACACAGAACAGTCTATTACGTATTAACCCTGCAGAATTGTAATGATCTATGAAAGGGAAAGTACACCAAATTTAGATGACTCATATGTACAGTACAGTAGCTTGCAATATCTTACATAGAGTACATGACATTTTTTCCCACCAAGCAAGCTGCAACACGTAGCCCTAGATAGCACAGAAAGGGTCACCAAGTAGACCTCGAAAGTCCCTTTTTATGTTAGCATTCGGGGTATTTCCTGATTTGCATCTACAAGCTCTCACTCCAAGTTGCAATTCATTTCACATTCTGTTTAAAAAGCATCAATATGTATAAAGCACATGAAGCCTTTTTTGGAAAATGACCATGCTGCATCATTAAACAATATGACTATGCAAATCCAGTGTACTAAAGCTGATTCTCCTTTAAAGCACCTATGTGCCTTTGAAAACAAAAAAGTGTTCCCCCCCGCCCCACCCAACCTGGTGAGAAGCAGGGAGTCTTTGGAGCTGAGTCACGTTCATTTCAGCTCCTGTGACTCACTTTTCCATGAGGCTGCGGCCCAGTCACTGCCACAGCGCACGGCTCGGCATGCGCTGTGCGTGTAAGCAGCGCCCCTCAATGGGGGAGGGCCCAGTACGCACCTTCCCGCTGAAGGTGCAGCCGCGGCGTGCGGCAGGTTTTTTTTCAACTCCATGAAATGGAGTTCAAACCCTGCGACGGAGGCGTGAACTAGCCGCGTGACGTAATGGGCACGCCCCCGCAAATCCCCGACCACGCCCCCTCCCATCGCAAGCTCCCTCTCTCCCTCGCAGATCACGGTTAGCGCTGTGCACGCGTCGCCCCCCCCCACCGGGCGCGCGTGTCACAGACATTACTGGGACCGCAGTCTTACAGTGCATGTAAAGAAGCTGTCTTACATAGTTACATTTAAACGTCCCACATCACGCAGGTCAATAGGGCGCAAAGGATGACGTCAGTTTCTTATATCTAACGCAGGGCATTAGACAAGCTAAAATGTGGCGGATTTTTGGGGCAAAAAGAGTGGTGCAGAGAGAGACAGACTATGTACTGACCTTCAGCTTGACATACTAAAGGATGTAACACTATGATTAAGGGAGAGAAATTTAAGATGCCCATAAAGGACTGTGCCTGGAAAGCAATGCACACCTGCAGTGGTAAACCGGTGTGAGAGTGAACCTGGGCTGTCCGGATAGGGGGGAAAGAGGCCTGGCGTGATCAGCTTACTCAGGATGGAGAGAAAGGGCCGGACACGAGTGTAGCCTGCCTGGAATTAGTGGATGGGTGGGGGCGTCGCTTGTTCAGAGAGAGGGGAAGGCTGGGGAGTGGGGGGGGAGGGGGGTAGCCTGCCTGAAGACTGGAGAGAAGATAGCCAGGTCGTAGCCTGCACAAAGAGAGACAACGGCCAGGGGCATTGCTTGCCCAGAGAGAGAGAGAGAGAGAGAGGATGGACAGAGGTGTAGCTTGACCAGAGAGAGAGGATGGACAGGGGCATAGCCTCTCCAGAGAGAAAGGAGAGCTGGGTGCTGCCCAGGGATGAGGAGGAAGGGAGCAACTTGGTAAGAAGCAACACCTGGCACCAGTGGATGGCGGCAGGCAGAATACTGAGCCCAGTAAGCATATGGCAACACTCGGGTAAAGCCAAGTACAAACCAGGCTTTTGGAGAGCAAGCATAAATAATCCATTGCTGAGCTGAAAGACTGTTAAACTGCCAGCTAGCATTCTGATTTTGCATCCAGCATAGGAGACTGGGAAGTCTGATATTTAAAGCCATAGCTCAGCTGAGATCAGTTAATGAGCCAACAGCAGCGAGGCAGACTGAGAGGCAGGATTGGGGTTGGTAGTCTCCCACATGACAAATACAGGCAAAGCCTTCCAAATACAGCGGTAATGAAATTCCGCACTAGTAAATTAGAAGTTTAGCACAATTTCGGAGACACGTTTCTACATATTTACTTAAGAAAAAATAAATACCCAAAAACTCAAGAGAGCCAAAATGTCTCTATCTTGTAATAGCTTTAGAGGAAGGTGCATGTTTGTTCAAGTGAGGCCACACTACATAACAACAGAGAAGATAGAGCAAAAGGCATGTTGTAGTACTACACCTCTGAGTGTTACTTTGGTAGTGTGCTGCCTCTTGCTCTATCTTCTCTATATATTTTCTTACAAAGATAACAAAAATGTCAATGTATGTGTAAAAAAAATTTAGTGACAAGAAAATAGACTAATTAATCAGGAATATGGGTGGGAGGAAGAAACATTTTTAGACATACAAGAGATTTCTTGATTTGACTAGTGCGTCAAGGATAATTTCTGTGTCCACTGGCTTTCTTCACCTCATGTACATTGATTTGCTGTCACACCCAATACTGTGTGTGTGTGTGTGTGTGTGTGTATATATATATATATGCAAATACAACTGTATGCTCATCTGCATGTCTTAGGCAGGTCTGCAACCCTGCCTTTCCCCATCATCATCCAGCATACAGCACTTCCACTGCAGCAAGGGATTCTGGGAAATGACATGCAAATGAGCACACAGTGTCACTTTTTGCCTCAAAAACCATTTTTAACATGGTTCCCTATAGGCTTAAGCTTGCTGCATGGTCACAGCTTTGAGCACAGCCAGGGTTAAGGTGCATACCCAGAAAACCACCCACAGACAGCTGTTTCAACTTTTTTTTTTTTTTTTTTTATTAAAGTTTTATTCATATTCCAGTTTTATATACAAAAGTAACATTTTTGAAAATAATAAACCGTCCCAAACATTACAAAAAACCCATACATTTCATAATATCATCATTTCATCCTATCCTTACAAGTTACCAATTATCTAAAGAGAAAATAACATCTAAAAAATAACCTTACACCCTCCCTGCCTTTCCTAAAATTGCTTTTTTGTTTTTTCTCATATTATCAAACACTTCTTCTGTTTTGTCCCTTTTCCAGTTCAGTATAGATTGTAAATCTTTCATCACTGATTCGGGCGACGCTCCTGGACTATTCTGCTTAATACTGGCAATCCAAAAATCTGACTCCCCCACTTTTTCCTCAACCTCAGCTATTTTCTGCCTTAAATCTCTTTCCCTTAGTGTTTCTTCCGGCCCACTAGGTCCTGCCCCTCCTCTTACCTTACTTTCTGATACTGCCCCCAATACCTTACTTTCTGATACTTTGACCTCAACTCCTGAGTCCTGGATTTGTTTTGGTTTTCTCTCTCCTAGCGCTGTCCTTGCCCCTATTTCTCCTTCGCTCTCACTTCTGCTTGTCCCCCCTACCATACGCTTTGGTGTCCCTGTCTTTTCTTTTGACTCCTTTTCCTTAACTCCACTAATTCCTGCATTCACCTCCTTCTCCCTCTTTTCTTTATCTATCACAACCACTTTCCGTTTGGGTACCTCCTCTGTTTCTTGCGCTTCCCTATCTAACTCCTTTTTTCCCTCTTTCCCTTTGCTCACGGTCAGTTCCTCTTCCCCACTCCCGTCAAAACTGGCCGGATCCAGCGCCCAAACCTTTGCCTTCACCCCCCTATCTTGCCGTTGCTCACTCTTCCCCTCCCCTTCACCTGTACAAACAATGTCACTTTGTAAACTGCGCTTTTGCACCCCTTTCTTGGGTCCAGTCGTATCCATTATTTCCACTTCCCCCTCCCCCTCTATTGGGCCACTTTCTACCCTTTCTTCTCTTCTTAAATCCTCCTCATACATTGCTGTTATAGCCGGATCAAGCCCTCCCTCTTGGGAACTCTCCATCTCAAAAATTCCCAGACCCTCAACTGTCTCTTCCTCTTCTTCTAGCACAATGCCCCCTTTTGCTGCCTGGGCATATGTCCTTTTAGTGCACTGCCGTGCCAAGTGTCCTTCCTCTCCGCATAGATGGCATCTCTTAGGGACTCCACAATTGGCTGCAGTATGTCCCTCTTCCCCACAATTACGGCACACAATTCCCGTTTTTGTGCAACCCTCCTTTGTATGTCCATAAGTGTGGCAATGCCTGCAATATAGAGGCTGTCCCGGGTAAAACAAAAATCCTCTGTCTCCCCTGATATTAAACATGGCCGGTGGATGTGTAACTCCTCCCACACATGATGGATCCCGTCTGAACCGTACCCAGAAACGTCTCTTCCCGTTGTACATGCCATACGGGTTTTTAAGTTCTTCACCTCCTCAGATCATTTTACAATACCGTTTCAAAAACGTCACAATCTCCTCTTTCCTTGCATACGGATTGTACATGTGAAGTACAAGTGGTCTCTCCTCTAGCATAAAACTTGGAATTACCTTGATGCCTTGTAAGATTGGGTCACCAGACTTCTCCTTGCACTTTTCAAAAGTGCACCAAACATCCGCTTCTTGAAAACAGGTCAGGTCATAAATCCCCTGCGCAGGGAAATCCTGAAGGCAGAAGATCCTCTCAGCGTCCAGACCAATCAATTGCTTCAGCACCTTCTCCACTATCCACTGCAGGTTCACTCGACATCTCTCGGTCTCCTCGATCAGGAACCGAATGGAATTGCGCATTCCAGCTTGCGACGTCATCTCTGCTCTCCCAAGCTCAGGTGCGGCACCCCAAAAGCAGCAAGAGACTTAAGCCAGTAAAGGCGATGTCCCAGGGCAAAGGTGCCGGCCCCTCACTTCCGCATCTGCTCGCTCAGAACCGCTCGCTCAGGATCAATCCTCACAGCTCAGGATGGCGTGCCCCCCCAAAAGCAGCAAGTGGCTTAAGA
The DNA here is from genome assembly GCF_040206685.1 of Ascaphus truei. NCBI lineage: Eukaryota > Metazoa > Chordata > Amphibia > Anura > Ascaphidae > Ascaphus > Ascaphus truei. Next base: position 83,725,591 of record NC_134490.1, read on the forward strand.
CTCCCAAAGGAGCCGATGCCACAGGGCCAAGGGGGCACAGTCCCAGCTACACAGCTGTTTCGACCTTGATGGGTCTCATCAGTGTGGGGTTGATTTTAACTGGGTATGCATGAGAGGCTATGGGATAGGCTATACCATAATACTGAGTTAAGTTATGGTGAGTAAAAAAAGTGACAAAAACCCTCCACAGGAAAGCAAATATGCAAATACAACTGTATGCTCATCTGCATGTCTTAGGCAGGTCTGCAACCCCGCCTTTCCCCATTATCACCCAGCATACAGCACTTCCACTGCAGCAAGGGATTCTGGGAAATGACATGCAAATGAGCACACAGTGTCACTTTTTGCCTCAAAAACCATTTTTAACATGGTTCCCTATAGGCTTAAGCTTGCTGCATGGAGCCATCCCTTTCTCACCGCAACCCATCTACACCTCTGGGTTTTTTTCCTTTTTTACCCTTTTCTAATCTTTGTTTAAGTCACAGAAACCTTTGTAAATCAGTATTGCCGACCTGACGAAGAGAGGAAAACTCTTGAAATTCTCGAAAATTTACAGTATATCAAATGTTAGTCCAAATAAAAAAGGTATCACCTAATACTTAAGTACTCATTTATTTTGCACTATCACGGCTATTTCCATTTTATATATAATATAGTTGCACTAGAATTGCAATATTATCACACATTTCACATCACACACACACACACACACACACACACACACACACACACACACACACACACACACACACACACACACACACACACACACACACACACACACACACACACACACACACACACACACACACACACACACACACACACACACTGTATCACAGAACTATTTGAGGTTTGATGGGAAGTCACCCAAACTCCGCCTCTTTATTGCTCTGGCAGTGATTTTGAAAAGCAAATCAAAGTAACTCTGTATAGAATCCCTGGCTGCAGTGGAAGCTGTTTGCCAAGCGATAATGGGGAAAGATCGGGTTGCAGACCTACAGTAAGACATGCAAATGCACCACACGTGGTATTTCTATTTGCTGTAGACTCTATGGTAGAGGGTTTGTCACTTTTTTTTACCCTCTATAACTTTTTTAATGTCATTAAATATTACATTCGTATGAGTTTAATTTTGAAACAGGCTTCTCATGTACCAAACATACAACATTAATGCATTTATGTAATTATTTGTAATAATCCTATGTAACCCCTGCACACACTTCTCAATTGTCTCAGTTTTAATGTTTCAATGAAAGGTCGGTGATCCATTTTATGCACACAAGAGACAGTGTAAAAAGCTCCCAAATAAGCTACATTGCTGATTGATTTGATTGGTATGAAGTTAATATAGTACAAACAATGCATCAGGCTATTTTCCTATTTTGCTGTCTCATTTTTCTCGAGAAGTGATTCAGGAAGTAGCTATATGGAACAATATGCTCATGATTAAGATGATGTCATCGTGTTGGCAGGGACCGGGTGAAACGGATAGGGGGCGATGAGGAGGTGGAAGGCAACACGACATATTTAAAATGAATTTCATATGCATTTCATTAATTAATGAAAACATTTTTTTTTTTTTTACATTTTCACATTCCAGACTGGAATATTTGGTAAAAGAAAACAAATTTTTTTCAAATAGTTTGTTTGTCATGTTTTAAAGCTCTGAATGTCCCATAACACTGGGGGAACCATCATAATAAGGGGGTACCCTGGTGGCCTTATGACATTGACCACTGATGTCCAGAGGCAGATTGGGGTCATGTGACTGTTACACTGGCAACTACTTGACTCAAAGACCAGAAGATCCTTAACAATACACCACAGGTTAATCCTCATAATGACCAAGCAGCCTACTAAACTTGCCTAGTTTATACAAATCATACAGACGCACACATTATTGTAAATATATTCTTTTTAGCCCCTTTTTTGCCACTGTGGCCATGCAGGTAACTGCACTCCCTTTGTATGCCAAAGTGGATGCTAAAATATTGCAAGGCAAGGGTTTGGCAAACGCTAAGGGAAGCAATGGGTTAACCTCCCTTTCCCAAAACTCCAGGATCCCCTAACCTTTCTCTCTCATACACTTACCCTCTACCACTCCCACAACAATCAACCCTTATTCAATCAACCCCTATCATAGCTTACATTAGTCATAGATCAACAGAAATTAAATAATTTAATTAAAAGAAAAAAAAACACTTTAATCAGTTTTCTTCATGCGCTATGTAATCTTCTGGGTATGGAATCCTATGGTTCTTTTGAAGAAAAAATGAAGGAGAATTACAGGTTAAGTTGAAGCATTTTTATCGTACTTTAGAGATCAGGTCTCATTGTCATTGGAGATGAGCAAAACATCAAGCATCATTTATTTTTAAATATAGGCTAAAGCAGTAAAATTCCGGGCATTATTGAAATCCCTGCTCTGTGATTGGTTAAAATTCAGGAATTTTTGCAGCTTGCAATGTGTTTATTTCTAGCCAATCAGCTTTTCCTTTTGTCAGAACAGCTCTGAGACAGGGCAGGAGATTGGTCAGGAAGCAGCCAGGCAGTGACTCCTCCCCCTCCCTCCGTGAACAGAGCTCCATGGAAATCATGGTCCTATATAAATGCATTGCAGACTTATGTTAGCCATAGAAATCACTTTTAAAGTCCTTAACATCACTTATTGGCCAGGACATACATGAAAATCAGAGGTCACTCTAAACGATATAGCAAAAACAAAAGGCTTATAAACTACAGCATGCCCCAGCTCTCATTCATGTGCATGGAAGTAAAGTCCTTCTAACGGTTAGCAAAAGTTTGTGGATCAGGGTCTATAGATAGTATACTACAAAAATATTATAAAGCAAGAGGAATGTTAAAGAAAAATGGCTGTTTTGTCTAAGGAAATGTATCCTAATTTGCTTACAAGTACTCAAGTTTAATATGAATGTCTTTGATGATATGATGTATTTCCTTTCCAGGACCATAATCCATGCAGCATTCGCACTTGGAGAAACAGGCTGCGTTGGTAGTTGCACAGCGCCAGGTTAAGGAGGTTTAGGAGGAGCCAACAGTTGGAGGAGGTGGCTCAACCTGTGACTGTCCCCCAAGCTACCCTCCAGTCTACACCACCAGCTACTCCCCAGCATACACAACCTGCCACTAGAGCTGCAGCCAGAAGCCAGGTAGCATCAGAATCTCAAGGTGCAACAATAATGGATCAGTAGAGGGGGCCGATGGAGATTCAGGGTTTTTAAGGGACATTGGGGGCTATGCACTAAGCTCCGAGCTTTCGCGCCGGCCTGAAAAAAATTAGCACGTCCGATAAAAAATGAAGGCGGCGGCGTGATCACTAAGGCCCTCAGCCCATTTGTTATCGGACGTGCCCAAAACTGGCTTATCGTGCGTGCAATGTTTTTCCCCCTGCTAGCATTATTAACCTTTCCGTACGCTAGCTGATAGTAAAAAAAAGCCGCTTGTAACATTTGCATGGAGATTTGCCATCTCCATGCAAGGCTGTTACAGGCGATCGTACAATAAATAAATACATTTTAATTATAGTGTAGATGTGCAGGGGGTCTCCGGAACTGACCCGCGTTAGTTTCAGGTCCAAGGACCCCCTACTTCAGGAGATACAGGCCCCGTTATGGGGTGCCGGTATCCCCTGCAGAATTTCAATGTCCCGGTCACGTGACGTGGACAAGAAGCCGGCGTTACATGGTATTTCAGCTAATCAGATCGTGGGAACCAATTCCACACCCTGATTTGCTGAAATACCATGTGACGCCGGCCATCTTGGATCTTGTGACGTCATCGTAAAAGCAAATGAAGCACAGCCATTCTGATTGGCTGGCATCATTCCCTTTAAGTGACGTCATGTAAAAAAAAAAAAAATTAAAGTCGGAATATGATTTTAACAGCCAATCAGGTGGCTGATAACCATTTTGAGGCTAAATGTGATGTCACTAGCCATATTTAAGGCCGTGACGCCTCATTTGAGCCCAAGAAGACGACGGGACAACATCGCTTGGGATTTAACATGGGGTATTTTGGATTGACAGATGACGATAGAAGATAGAGAAGATGAAGAAATGGTTACAGATGAAGAAAAAAGAAGGTGAGTAAAGAAAGAAAAAAGAAGATTGTGGTACCTGAGCCGGATCTTCATGGCGGATGGCATCGGATGCTATTGGAGGGCTTCAAGGTACGTGAGCTTCCTGTTACCCCGGGAGTCGGAGGGCCACCGCTTCTAATGTTAAGTAATACAGTATATTCAATGTCTGTAAATGTCTTTTTTTACAGGTTTTTTCATTGGATATGTGTTTTGTTTTTTTGGGGCAGGCATATTGACTGATAATATATTAATCTGTACCACTTTAGGGTACAGATTAATACATTATTATTACAATATTTGGGGGGCATTTGTGGCTTGGTATTGCTGTTGATTTTTTTATGTCAGTTTCTTATATGGATGTAATTGTTTTTTTTTTCATGCTTAATGTAATAAAATGTTTGCGATTGGTGTTCGCTTGTAGTTAATGTTGTATTATGTTAGCTAATGTGTTTTATGGTTCTTTCTGAGATTGTTTGAATGTATTTCTTTGTCTTTTAATGTTTACATTCATTAATGTTGTTGTAATTAATTGGTTTGATTGGTTAGTGTTACTATTAATTTTGAGTTGGTTTAGGAATTAATTGGTTTAATTGGTTAATGGTTTAATTAATTAATTGTTGATGTTGTTACTGCTTGAATTCATTGGATTAGCTGGCTACTGTTTTTATTGACTTTATTTAGGTATACTAATACAGTGTTTATTAATGGGCAAATAATCTATTATCCATATCTGGATAATAGTTATTTTGCACATTACTGTACTGTATGTGTTAGGGGGTGTGTATTTAGTTAGAAATATTGTTTAGTATTTTTGTAGGCACAACATTGGTACCGCAGGCTCGCGGGTACCCCGGGACGGCCGCGGGGTCAGCGGGGACACCCGCGCAACCCCCGGCCTCCCTCGGGGACCCCTGCGGGGTCAGCCGGGGACACCCGCCAGCCTGTTGTATTGGTTTTGCGCCTGCAAAAAGGTAAACAAATAATTTTTTCTAAGTCCAGCTTTTTTTTATCACCTGCCTTTAGCTGCTGAGCTTTATTCAGCACAACTTTAACGTACGATCAGTTTGCGTTGCTTAGTGAATCCCGCAGAAGGGCAGGATTCAGCGCAAACAGCTGATCGTACGAGCAAAGTTGGACTTTGAAAAAATTTCCAGGAAAAAGTCAGTTTTAGAGCGCAAAGTGCCTGTTTGCGCGGCTTAGTGCATAGCGCTCGGCGGAACTTCACATTCTAAGAGCACTTTGCGCTCTTAAAACGACTTATCACTGCTTAGTGCATAGCCCCCATTGTGAGCCATCTTGCCCGTATTGAGTCCAAGGCAGTCATTAAAGGGCCAAGGCATGCAGAAGCGATGGAACACCGGAAGCAAGCTGTGCGATGCCGGGAGCGAGCGGAGCAACGCTGGGAGCAGGCATTCAATCAGAGTGCCCGCTCATTCTGCTGGCTCCAAGGCAGCACACAACTGATGCTACCACCAGCATTGCCCAGTTGACAGGATATGACAGTGTGTTGACCTGGGCAATGCGCTTAATCGATTTTATGGTTCCTCAGTGCTAACAACATCAAGAGAATCACTGGAGTCGCTGCCAATATCAGGGATATCCAAAATTGGGGAGACTACCCCGTCTGGACCCTCTTCAGAGGAGATGGTGACACCCTCTTCACCAATTGCCTGGCATAGTAGAGTCCGTGCATGTGGCCCAAGTGCAGGAGGCAGCTACGAGGAGGCAGAGAATGTAAATATGTATACTGTATATAGATGTATTATTTCTGTTATGTATATAGTTCTAGTTGTTGTTTATTTTATATGTTAAATTATTTCATTTTTAACACACAGGGCCTTAATCTGTTGCTGTGTTTCAGCCATTAATATTTTCCACCATATATATGTTCGTATAACACGTCATGAAAGGGTTAAATCCTACACTCAGTTCATTCATATGGGCAGGGCCACAGACAGCTATTCCGAGGCCCAGAACTAAGTTTCCACAGCCCCATCCCCCCAGTCTCAGTCAGAGATTTCCCCCTCACTCACACGCCCATCTCTCCCCTCCCTCTCCCACTCCCCTATCTCCCTCCTGTCCCCACCTCTCTTCCCCTCACACACCCGCGCTCTCTCCCTAATGCCCCCACCTCTCTCTCCCTCATGCTCTCACCTCTCACCCTCCCTCGCGCCCCCACCTCTCTCTCTCAGCACCAAGCTGCATGACCACAAAGCACACATGGCACCTACAGGCAGGGCCGCTGACAGATTTCCCAGGCCCAGGACTACGGTTCTGACCGGGCCTCCGCACTGTCAGCAGTGTTGCGAGCCCCATTTCCCACCTCGTGAGCCCCCTCTATTTCCCTCCCTCTTCCCATGTATTTCTCTCCCCTCCGTCACACCTTTCACTCTCCCTGCCTCAATCAATAACCCCACTCACTCAATACCTACCCCTCCGCCTCACATGTATTTCTCTCCCCTGCATCTCACTCTTACTCCCTTTTTTCCTCACTTCACCTTTTTCTCACTCTCCCCCCTACGTCAATTACCCCACTCTCACTCAATCCCCCTCCTCGCACTCATTCACTCCCCCCTCACACAATTCCCCCCACGAAATATATACAAAAACCGCACCCCCAATGCAAAAAACTTCCCACCCCCAAATACTGTACATACAAAAGAATCCCCACCCCCAAATATATACAACCCCCCAAATACATTTTTTTTAAAAACGACTCCCCAATACATTTGAAACGCCCCAATACATATTACCCCCATACATATATTTTAAAAAAATAAATAAAAAGAAAAAACCCCAACACATATAACCCCCCCCTCCAAATACATATAAAACCCCAATACATATAAAATCCCCAATACATATGAAAAAGACCCCAATACATATGAAAAAGACTCCAGGACTGGAGTTGGCCACCCCTATTCTAAACTTTATTTTTTAACTATACACACGCCCTCATATTCTTGTATGTGCCAAATTCTCTCTCTCTGGCCCTACTTCTACTCCTGTAACTTCCTATATGACCCCTCCTCTGGCTTTCTCTACGTTCCTTCTAATCGCTCACCATCAACTTCCCCCAACCCCTCTCTCTTCTACTAACTACTTATTTCCTTTTGGGAGCACTAGAGAGCTCTTTTAATAAATACTGGAGCTTTCACAATACTCATGCTCTTTCACATATACACAGAACAGTCTATTACGTATTAACCCTGCAGAATTGTAATGATCTATGAAAGGGAAAGTACACCAAATTTAGATGACTCATATGTACAGTACAGTAGCTTGCAATATCTTACATAGAGTACATGACATTTTTTCCCACCAAGCAAGCTGCAACACGTAGCCCTAGATAGCACAGAAAGGGTCACCAAGTAGACCTCGAAAGTCCCTTTTTATGTTAGCATTCGGGGTATTTCCTGATTTGCATCTACAAGCTCTCACTCCAAGTTGCAATTCATTTCACATTCTGTTTAAAAAGCATCAATATGTATAAAGCACATGAAGCCTTTTTTGGAAAATGACCATGCTGCATCATTAAACAATATGACTATGCAAATCCAGTGTACTAAAGCTGATTCTCCTTTAAAGCACCTATGTGCCTTTGAAAACAAAAAAGTGTTCCCCCCCGCCCCACCCAACCTGGTGAGAAGCAGGGAGTCTTTGGAGCTGAGTCACGTTCATTTCAGCTCCTGTGACTCACTTTTCCATGAGGCTGCGGCCCAGTCACTGCCACAGCGCACGGCTCGGCATGCGCTGTGCGTGTAAGCAGCGCCCCTCAATGGGGGAGGGCCCAGTACGCACCTTCCCGCTGAAGGTGCAGCCGCGGCGTGCGGCAGGTTTTTTTTCAACTCCATGAAATGGAGTTCAAACCCTGCGACGGAGGCGTGAACTAGCCGCGTGACGTAATGGGCACGCCCCCGCAAATCCCCGACCACGCCCCCTCCCATCGCAAGCTCCCTCTCTCCCTCGCAGATCACGGTTAGCGCTGTGCACGCGTCGCCCCCCCCCACCGGGCGCGCGTGTCACAGACATTACTGGGACCGCAGTCTTACAGTGCATGTAAAGAAGCTGTCTTACATAGTTACATTTAAACGTCCCACATCACGCAGGTCAATAGGGCGCAAAGGATGACGTCAGTTTCTTATATCTAACGCAGGGCATTAGACAAGCTAAAATGTGGCGGATTTTTGGGGCAAAAAGAGTGGTGCAGAGAGAGACAGACTATGTACTGACCTTCAGCTTGACATACTAAAGGATGTAACACTATGATTAAGGGAGAGAAATTTAAGATGCCCATAAAGGACTGTGCCTGGAAAGCAATGCACACCTGCAGTGGTAAACCGGTGTGAGAGTGAACCTGGGCTGTCCGGATAGGGGGGAAAGAGGCCTGGCGTGATCAGCTTACTCAGGATGGAGAGAAAGGGCCGGACACGAGTGTAGCCTGCCTGGAATTAGTGGATGGGTGGGGGCGTCGCTTGTTCAGAGAGAGGGGAAGGCTGGGGAGTGGGGGGGGAGGGGGGTAGCCTGCCTGAAGACTGGAGAGAAGATAGCCAGGTCGTAGCCTGCACAAAGAGAGACAACGGCCAGGGGCATTGCTTGCCCAGAGAGAGAGAGAGAGAGAGGATGGACAGAGGTGTAGCTTGACCAGAGAGAGAGGATGGACAGGGGCATAGCCTCTCCAGAGAGAAAGGAGAGCTGGGTGCTGCCCAGGGATGAGGAGGAAGGGAGCAACTTGGTAAGAAGCAACACCTGGCACCAGTGGATGGCGGCAGGCAGAATACTGAGCCCAGTAAGCATATGGCAACACTCGGGTAAAGCCAAGTACAAACCAGGCTTTTGGAGAGCAAGCATAAATAATCCATTGCTGAGCTGAAAGACTGTTAAACTGCCAGCTAGCATTCTGATTTTGCATCCAGCATAGGAGACTGGGAAGTCTGATATTTAAAGCCATAGCTCAGCTGAGATCAGTTAATGAGCCAACAGCAGCGAGGCAGACTGAGAGGCAGGATTGGGGTTGGTAGTCTCCCACATGACAAATACAGGCAAAGCCTTCCAAATACAGCGGTAATGAAATTCCGCACTAGTAAATTAGAAGTTTAGCACAATTTCGGAGACACGTTTCTACATATTTACTTAAGAAAAAATAAATACCCAAAAACTCAAGAGAGCCAAAATGTCTCTATCTTGTAATAGCTTTAGAGGAAGGTGCATGTTTGTTCAAGTGAGGCCACACTACATAACAACAGAGAAGATAGAGCAAAAGGCATGTTGTAGTACTACACCTCTGAGTGTTACTTTGGTAGTGTGCTGCCTCTTGCTCTATCTTCTCTATATATTTTCTTACAAAGATAACAAAAATGTCAATGTATGTGTAAAAAAAATTTAGTGACAAGAAAATAGACTAATTAATCAGGAATATGGGTGGGAGGAAGAAACATTTTTAGACATACAAGAGATTTCTTGATTTGACTAGTGCGTCAAGGATAATTTCTGTGTCCACTGGCTTTCTTCACCTCATGTACATTGATTTGCTGTCACACCCAATACTCTGTGTGTGTGTGTGTGTGTGTATATATATATATATGCAAATACAACTGTATGCTCATCTGCATGTCTTAGGCAGGTCTGCAACCCTGCCTTTCCCCATCATCATCCAGCATACAGCACTTCCACTGCAGCAAGGGATTCTGGGAAATGACATGCAAATGAGCACACAGTGTCACTTTTTGCCTCAAAAACCATTTTTAACATGGTTCCCTATAGGCTTAAGCTTGCTGCATGGTCACAGCTTTGAGCACAGCCAGGGTTAAGGTGCATACCCAGAAAACCACCCACAGACAGCTGTTTCAACTTTTTTTTATTTTTTATTAAAGTTTTATTCATATTCCAGTTTTATATACAAAAGTAACATTTTTGAAAATAATAAACCGTCCCAAACATTACAAAAAACCCATACATTTCATAATATCATCATTTCATCCTATCCTTACAAGTTACCAATTATCTAAAGAGAAAATAACATCTAAAAAAAAACCTTACACCCTCCCTGCCTTTCCTAAAATTGCTTTTTTGTTTTTTCTCATATTATCAAACACTTCTTCTGTTTTGTCCCTTTTCCAGTTCAGTATAGATTGTAAATCTTTCATCACTGATTCGGGCGACGCTCCTGGACTATTCTGCTTAATACTGGCAATCCAAAAATCTGACTCCCCCACTTTTTCCTCAACCTCAGCTATTTTCTGCCTTAAATCTCTTTCCCTTAGTGTTTCTTCCGGACCACTAGGTCCTGCCCCTCCTCTTACCTTACTTTCTGATACTGCCCCCAATACCTTACTTTCTGATACTTTGACCTCAACTCCTGAGTCCTGGATTTGTTTTGGTTTTCTCTCTCCTAGCGCTGTCCTTGCCCCTATTTCTCCTTCGCTCTCACTTCTGCTTGTCCCCCCTACCATACGCTTTGGTGTCCCTGTCTTTTCTTTTGACTCCTTTTCCTTAACTCCACTAATTCCTGCATTCACCTCCTTCTCCCTCTTTTCTTTATCTATCACAACCACTTTCCGTTTGGGTACCTCCTCTGTTTCTTGCGCTTCCCTATCTAACTCCTTTTTTCCCTCTTTCCCTTTGCTCACGGTCAGTTCCTCTTCCCCACTCCCGTCAAAACTGGCCGGATCCAGCGCCCAAACCTTTGCCTTCACCCCCCTATCTTGCCGTTGCTCACTCTTCCCCTCCCCTTCACCTGTACAAACAATGTCACTTTGTAAACTGCGCTTTTGCACCCCTTTCTTGGGTCCAGTCGTATCCATTATTTCCACTTCCCCCTCCCCCTCTATTGGGCCACTTTCTACCCTTTCTTCTCTTCTTAAATCCTCCTCATACATTGCTGTTATAGCAGGATCAAGCCCTCCCTCTTGGGAACTCTCCATCTCAAAAATTCCCAGACCCTCCACTGTCTCTTCCTCTTCTTCTAGCACAATGCCCCCTTTTGCTGCCTGGGCATATGTCCTTTTAGTGCACTGCCGTGCCAAGTGTCCTTCCTCTCCGCATAGATGGCATCTCTTAGGGACTCCACAATTGGCTGCAGTATGTCCCTCTTCCCCACAATTACGGCACACAATTCCCGTTTTCGTGCAACCCTCCTTTGTATGTCCTTAAGTGTGGCAATGCCTGCAATATAGAGGCTGTCCCGGGTAAAACAAAAATCCTCTGTCTCCCCTGATATTAAACATGGCCGGTGGATGTGTAACTCCTCCCACACATGATGGATCCCGTCTGAACCGTACCCAGAAACGTCTCTTCCCGTTGTACATGCCATACGGGTTTTTAAGTTCTTCACCTCCTCAGATCATTTTACAATACCGTTTCAAAAACGTCACAATCTCCTCTTTCCTTGCATACGGATTGTACATGTGAAGTACAAGTGGTCTCTCCTCTAGCATAAAACTTGGAATTACCTTGATGCCTTGTAAGATTGGGTCACCAGACTTCTCCTTGCACTTTTCAAAAGTGCACCAAACATCCGCTTCTTGAAAACAGGTCAGGTCATAAAATCCCCTGCGCAGGGAAATCCTGAAGGCAGAAGATCCTCTCAGCGTCCAGACCAATCAATTGCTTCAGCACCTTCTCCACTATCCACTGCAGGTTCACTCGACATCTCTCGGTCTCCTCGATCAGGAACCGAATGGAATTGCGCATTCCAGCTTGCGACGTCATCTCTGCTCTCCCAAGCTCAGGTGCGGCACCCCAAAAGCAGCAAGAGACTTAAGCCAGTAAAGGCGATGTCCCAGGGCAAAGGTGCCGGCCCCTCACTTCCGCATCTGCTCGCTCAGAACCGCTCGCTCATGATCAATCCTCACAGCTCAGGATGGCGTGCCCCCCCAAAAGCAGCAAGTGGCTTAAGACTCCCAAAGGAGCCGATGCCACAGGGCCAAGGGGGCACAGTCCCAGCTACACAGCTGTTTCGACCTTGATGGGTCTCATCAGTGTGGGGTTGATTTTAACTGGGTATGCATGAGAGGCTATGGGATAGGCTATACCATAATACTGAGTTAAGTTATGGTGAGTAAAAAAAGTGACAAAAACCCTCCACAGGAAAGCAAATATGCAAATACAACTGTATGCTCATCTGCATGTCTTAGGCAGGTCTGCAACCCCGCCTTTCCCCATTATCACCCAGCATACAGCACTTCCACTGCAGCAAGGGATTCTGGGAAATGACATGCAAATGAGCACACAGTGTCACTTTTTGCCTCAAAAACCATTTTTAACATGGTTCCCTATAGGCTTAAGCTTGCTGCATGGAGCCATCCCTTTCTCACCGCAACCCATCTACACCTCTGGGTTTTTTTCCTTTTTTACCCTTTTCTAATCTTTGTTTAAGTCACAGAAACCTTTGTAAATCAGTATTGCCGACCTGACGAAGAGAGGAAAACTCTTGAAATTCTCGAAAATTTACAATATATCAAATGTTAGTCCAAATAAAAAAGGTATCACCTAATACTTAAGTACTCATTTATTTTGCACTATCACGGCTATTTCCATTTTATATATAATATAGTTGCACTAGAATTGCAATATTATCACACATTTCACATCACACACACACACACACACACACACACACACACACACACACACACACACACACACACACACACACACACACACACACACACACACACACACACACACACACACACACACACACACACACACACACACACACACACACACACACACACACACACACACTGTATCACAGAACTATTTGAGGTTTGATGGGAAGTCACCCAAACTCCGCCTCTTTATTGCTCTGGCAGTGATTTTGAAAAGCAAATCAAAGTAACTCTGTATAGAATCCCTGCCTGCAGTGGAAGCTGTTTGCCAAGCGATAATGGGGAAAGATCGGGTTGCAGACCTACAGTAAGACATGCAAATGCACCACACGTGGTATTTCTATTTGCTGTAGACTCTATGGTAGAGGGTTTGTCACTTTTTTTTACCCTCTATAACTTTTTTAATGTCATTAAATATTACATTCGTATGAGTTTAATTTTGAAACAGGCTTCTCATGTACCAAACATACAACATTAATGCATTTATGTAATTATTTGTAATAATCCTATGTAACCCCTGCACACACTTCTCAATTGTCTCAGTTTTAATGTTTCAATGAAAGGTCGGTGATCCATTTTATGCACACAAGAGACAGTGTAAAAAGCTCCCAAATAAGCTACATTGCTGATTGATTTGATTGGTATGAAGTTAATATAGTACAAACAATGCATCAGGCTATTTTCCTATTTTGCTGTCTCATTTTTCTCGAGAAGTGATTCAGGAAGTAGCTATATGGAACAATATGCTCATGATTAAGATGATGTCATCGTGTTGGCAGGGACCGGGTGAAACGGATAGGGGGCGATGAGGAGGTGGAAGGCAACACGACATATTTAAAATGAATTTCATATGCATTTCATTAATTAATGAAAACATTTTTTTTTTTTTTTACATTTTCACATTCCAGACTGGAATATTTGGTAAAAGAAAACAAATTTTTTTCAAATAGTTTGTTTGTCATGTTTTAAAGCTCTGAATGTCCCATAACACTGGGGGAACCATCATAATAAGGGGGTACCCTGGTGGCCTTATGACATTGACCACTGATGTCCAGAGGCAGATTGGGGTCATGTGACTGTTACACTGGCAACTACTTGACTCAAAGACCAGAAGATCCTTAACAATACACCACAGGTTAATCCTCATAATGACCAAGCAGCCTACTAAACTTGCCTAGTTTATACAAATCATACAGACGCACACATTATTGTAAATATATTCTTTTTAGGCCCTTTTTTGCCACTGTGGCCATGCAGGTAACTGCACTCCCTTTGTATGCCAAAGTGGATGCTAAAATATTGCAAGGCAAGGGTTTGGCAAACGCTAAGGGAAGCAATGGGTTAACCTCCCTTTCCCAAAACTCCAGGATCCCCTAACCTTTCTCTCTCATACACTTACCCTCTACCACTCCCACAACAATCAACCCTTATTCAATCAACCCCTATCATAGCTTACATTAGTCATAGATCAACAGAAATTAAATAATTTAATTAAAAGAAAAAAAAACACTTTAATCAGTTTTCTTCATGCGCTATGTAATCTTCTGGGTATGGAATCCTATGGTTCTTTTGAAGAAAAAATGAAGGAGAATTACAGGTTAAGTTGAAGCATTTTTATCGTACTTTAGAGATCAGGTCTCATTGTCATTGGAGATGAGCAAAACATCAAGCATCATTTATTTTTAAATATAGGCTAAAGCAGTAAAATTCCGGGCATTATTGAAATCCCTGCTCTGTGATTGGTTAAAATTCAGGAATTTTTGCAGCTTGCAATGTGTTTATTTCTAGCCAATCAGCTTTTCCTTTTGTCAGAACAGCTCTGAGACAGGGCAGGAGATTGGTCAGGAAGCAGCCAGGCAGTGACTCCTCCCCCTCCCTCCGTGAACAGAGCTCCATGGAAATCATGGTCCTATATAAATGCATTGCAGACTTATGTTAGCCATAGAAATCACTTTTAAAGTCCTTAACATCACTTATTGGCCAGGACATACATGAAAATCAGAGGTCACTCTAAACGATATAGCAAAAACAAAAGGCTTATAAACTACAGCATGCCCCAGCTCTCATTCATGTGCATGGAAGTAAAGTCCTTCTAACGGTTAGCAAAAGTTTGTGGATCAGGGTCTATAGATAGTATACTACAAAAATATTATAAAGCAAGAGGAATGTTAAAGAAAAATGGCTGTTTTGTCTAAGGAAATGTATCCTAATTTGCTTACAAGTACTCAAGTTTAATATGAATGTCTTTGATGATATGATGTATTTCCTTTCCAGGACCATAATCCATGCAGCATTCGCACTTGGAGAAACAGGCTGCGTTGGTAGTTGCACAGCGCCAGGTTAAGGAGGTTTAGGAGGAGCCAACAGTTGGAGGAGGTGGCTCAACCTGTGACTGTCCCCCAAGCTACCCTCCAGTCTACACCACCAGCTACTCCCCAGCATACACAACCTGCCACTAGAGCTGCAGCCAGAAGCCAGGTAGCATCAGAATCTCAAGGTGCAACAATAATGGATCAGTAGAGGGGGCCGATGGAGATTCAGGGTTTTTAAGGGACATTGGGGGCTATGCACTAAGCTCCGAGCTTTCGCGCCGGCCTGAAAAAAATTAGCACGTCCGATAAAAAATGAAGGCGGCGGCGCGATCACTAAGGCCCTCAGCCCATTTGTTATCGGACGTGCCCAAAACTGGCTTATCGTGCGTGCAATGTTTTTCCCCCTGCTAGCATTATTAACCTTTCCGTACGCTAGCTGATAGTAAAAAAAAGCCGCTTGTAACATTTGCATGGAGATTTGCCATCTCCATGCAAGGCTGTTACAGGCGATCGTACAATAAATAAATACATTTTAATTATAGTGTAGATGTGCAGGGGGTCTCCGGAACTGACCCGCGTTAGTTTCAGGTCCAAGGACCCCCTACTTCAGGAGATACAGGCCCCGTTATGGGGTGCCGGTATCCCCTGCAGAATTTCAATGTCCCGGTCACGTGACGTGGACAAGAAGCCGGCGTCACATGGTATTTCAGCTAATCAGATCGTGGGAACCAATTCCACACCCTGATTTGCTGAAATACCATGTGACGCCGGCCATCTTGGATCTTGTGACGTCATCGTAAAAGCAAATGAAGCACAGCCATTCTGATTGGCTGGCATCATTCCCTTTAAGTGACGTCATGTAAAAAAAAAAAAAAAATTAAAGTCGGAATATGATTTTAACAGCCAATCAGGTGGCTGATAACCATTTTGAGGCTAAATGTGATGTCACTAGCCATATTTAAGGCCGTGACGCCTCATTTGAGCCCAAGAAGACGACGGGACAACATCGCTTGGGATTTAACATGGGGTATTTTGGATTGACAGATGACGATAGAAGATAGAGAAGATGAAGAAATGGTTACAGATGAAGAAAAAAGAAGGTGAGTAAAGAAAGAAAAAAGAAGATTGTGGTACCTGAGCCGGATCTTCATGGCGGATGGCATCGGATGCTATTGGAGGGCTTCAAGGTACGTGAGCTTCCTGTTACCCCGGGAGTCGGAGGGCCACCGCTTCTAATGTTAAGTAATACAGTATATTCAATGTCTGTAAATGTCTTTTTTTACAGGTTTTTTCATTGGATATGTGTTTTGTTTTTTTGGGGCAGGCATATTGACTGATAATATATTAATCTGTACCACTTTAGGGTACAGATTAATACATTATTATTACAATATTTGGGGGGCATTTGTGGCTTGGTATTGCTGTTGATTTTTTTATGTCAGTTTCTTATATGGATGTAATTGTTTTTTTTTTCATGCTTAATGTAATAAAATGTTTGCGATTGGTGTTCGCTTGTAGTTAATGTTGTATTATGTTAGCTAATGTGTTTTATGGTTCTTTCTGAGATTGTTTGAATGTATTTCTTTGTCTTTTAATGTTTACATTCATTAATGTTGTTGTAATTAATTGGTTTGATTGGTTAGTGTTACTATTAATTTTGAGTTGGTTTAGGAATTAATTGGTTTAATTGGTTAATGGTTTAATTAATTAATTGTTGATGTTGTTACTGCTTGAATTCATTGGATTAGCTGGCTACTGTTTTTATTGACTTTATTTAGGTATACTAATACAGTGTTTATTAATGGGCAAATAATCTATTATCCATATCTGGATAATAGTTATTTTGCACATTACTGTACTGTATGTGTTAGGGGGTGTGTATTTAGTTAGAAATATTGTTTAGTATTTTTGTAGGCACAACATTGGTACCGCAGGCCCGCGGGTACCCCGGGACGGCCGCGGGGTCAGCGGGGACACCCGCGCAACCCCCGGCCTCCCTCGGGGACCCCTGCGGGGTCAGCCGGGGACACCCGCCAGCCTGTTGTATTGGTTTTGCGCCTGCAAAAAGGTAAACAAATAATTTTTTCTAAGTCCAGCTTTTTTTTATCACCTGCCTTTAGCTGCTGAGCTTTATTCAGCACAACTTTAACGTACGATCAGTTTGCGTTGCTTAGTGAATCCCGCAGAAGGGCAGGATTCAGCGCAAACAGCTGATCGTACGAGCAAAGTTGGACTTTGAAAAAATTTCCAGGAAAAAGTCAGTTTTAGAGCGCAAAGTGCCTGTTTGCGCGGCTTAGTGCATAGCGCTCGGCGGAACTTCACATTCTAAGAGCACTTTGCGCTCTTAAAACGACTTATCACTGCTTAGTGCATAGCCCCCATTGTGAGCCATCTTGCCCGTATTGAGTCCAAGGCAGTCATTAAAGGGCCAAGGCATGCAGAAGCGATGGAACACCGGAAGCAAGCTGTGCGATGCCGGGAGCGAGCGGAGCAACGCTGGGAGCAGGCATTCAATCAGAGTGCCCGCTCATTCTGCTGGCTCCAAGGCAGCACACAACTGATGCTACCACCAGCATTGCCCAGTTGACAGGATATGACAGTGTGTTGACCTGGGCAATGCGCTTAATCGATTTTATGGTTCCTCAGTGCTAACAACATCAAGAGAATCACTGGAGTCGCTGCCAATATCAGGGATATCCAAAATTGGGGAGACTACCCCGTCTGGACCCTCTTCAGAGGAGATGGTGACACCCTCTTCACCAATTGCCTGGCATAGTAGAGTCCGTGCATGTGGCCCAAGTGCAGGAGGCAGCTACGAGGAGGCAGAGAATGTAAATATGTATACTGTATATAGATGTATTATTTCTGTTATGTATATAGTTCTAGTTGTTGTTTATTTTATATGTTAAATTATTTCATTTTTAACACACAGGGCCTTAATCTGTTGCTGTGTTTCAGCCATTAATATTTTCCACCATATATATGTTCGTATAACACGTCATGAAAGGGTTAAATCCTACACTCAGTTCATTCATATGGGCAGGGCCACAGACAGCTATTCCGAGGCCCAGAACTAAGTTTCCACAGCCCCATCCCCCCAGTCTCAGTCAGAGATTTCCCCCTCACTCACACGCCCATCTCTCCCCTCCCTCTCCCACTCCCCTATCTCCCTCCTGTCCCCACCTCTCTTCCCCTCACACACCCGCGCTCTCTCCCTAATGCCCCCACCTCTCTCTCCCTCATGCTCTCACCTCTCACCCTCCCTCGCGCCCCCACCTCTCTCTCTCAGCACCAAGCTGCATGACCACAAAGCACACATGGCACCTACAGGCAGGGCCGCTGACAGATTTCCCAGGCCCAGGACTACGGTTCTGACCGGGCCTCCGCACTGTCAGCAGTGTTGCGAGCCCCATTTCCCACCTCGTGAGCCCCCTCTATTTCCCTCCCTCTTCCCATGTATTTCTCTCCCCTCCGTCACACCTTTCACTCTCCCTGCCTCAATCAATAACCCCACTCACTCAATACCTACCCCTCCGCCTCACATGTATTTCTCTCCCCTGCATCTCACTCTTACTCCCTTTTTTCCTCACTTCACCTTTTTCTCACTCTCCCCCCTACGTCAATTACCCCACTCTCACTCAATCCCCCTCCTCGCACTCATTCACTCCCCCCTCACACAATTCCCCCCACGAAATATATACAAAAACCGCACCCCCAATGCAAAAAACTTCCCACCCCCAAATACTGTACATACAAAAGAATCCCCACCCCCAAATATATACAACCCCCCAAATACATTTTTTTTAAAAACGACTCCCCAATACATTTGAAACGCCCCAATACATATTACCCCCATACATATATTTTAAAAAAATAAATAAAAAGAAAAAACCCCAACACATATAACCCCCCCCTCCAAATACATATAAAACCCCAATACATATAAAATCCCCAATACATATGAAAAAGACCCCAATACATATGAAAAAGACTCCAGGACTGGAGTTGGCCACCCCTATTCTAAACTTTATTTTTTAACTATACACACGCCCTCATATTCTTGTATGTGCCAAATTCTCTCTCTCTGGCCCTACTTCTACTCCTGTAACTTCCTATATGACCCCTCCTCTGGCTTTCTCTACGTTCCTTCTAATCGCTCACCATCAACTTCCCCCAACCCCTCTCTCTTCTACTAACTACTTATTTCCTTTTGGGAGCACTAGAGAGCTCTTTTAATAAATACTGGAGCTTTCACAATACTCATGCTCTTTCACATATACACAGAACAGTCTATTACGTATTAACCCTGCAGAATTGTAATGATCTATGAAAGGGAAAGTACACCAAATTTAGATGACTCATATGTACAGTACAGTAGCTTGCAATATCTTACATAGAGTACATGACATTTTTTCCCACCAAGCAAGCTGCAACACGTAGCCCTAGATAGCACAGAAAGGGTCACCAAGTAGACCTCGAAAGTCCCTTTTTATGTTAGCATTCGGGGTATTTCCTGATTTGCATCTACAAGCTCTCACTCCAAGTTGCAATTCATTTCACATTCTGTTTAAAAAGCATCAATATGTATAAAGCACATGAAGCCTTTTTTGGAAAATGACCATGCTGCATCATTAAACAATATGACTATGCAAATCCAGTGTACTAAAGCTGATTCTCCTTTAAAGCACCTATGTGCCTTTGAAAACAAAAAAGTGTTCCCCCCCGCCCCACCCAACCTGGTGAGAAGCAGGGAGTCTTTGGAGCTGAGTCACGTTCATTTCAGCTCCTGTGACTCACTTTTCCATGAGGCTGCGGCCCAGTCACTGCCACAGCGCACGGCTCGGCATGCGCTGTGCGTGTAAGCAGCGCCCCTCAATGGGGGAGGGCCCAGTACGCACCTTCCCGCTGAAGGTGCAGCCGCGGCGTGCGGCAGGTTTTTTTTCAACTCCATGAAATGGAGTTCAAACCCTGCGACGGAGGCGTGAACTAGCCGCGTGACGTAATGGGCACGCCCCCGCAAATCCCCGACCACGCCCCCTCCCATCGCAAGCTCCCTCTCTCCCTCGCAGATCACGGTTAGCGCTGTGCACGCGTCGCCCCCCCCCACCGGGCGCGCGTGTCACAGACATTACTGGGACCGCAGTCTTACAGTGCATGTAAAGAAGCTGTCTTACATAGTTACATTTAAACGTCCCACATCACGCAGGTCAATAGGGCGCAAAGGATGACGTCAGTTTCTTATATCTAACGCAGGGCATTAGACAAGCTAAAATGTGGCGGATTTTTGGGGCAAAAAGAGTGGTGCAGAGAGAGACAGACTATGTACTGACCTTCAGCTTGACATACTAAAGGATGTAACACTATGATTAAGGGAGAGAAATTTAAGATGCCCATAAAGGACTGTGCCTGGAAAGCAATGCACACCTGCAGTGGTAAACCGGTGTGAGAGTGAACCTGGGCTGTCCGGATAGGGGGGAAAGAGGCCTGGCGTGATCAGCTTACTCAGGATGGAGAGAAAGGGCCGGACACGAGTGTAGCCTGCCTGGAATTAGTGGATGGGTGGGGGCGTCGCTTGTTCAGAGAGAGGGGAAGGCTGGGGAGTGGGGGGGGAGGGGGGTAGCCTGCCTGAAGACTGGAGAGAAGATAGCCAGGTCGTAGCCTGCACAAAGAGAGACAACGGCCAGGGGCATTGCTTGCCCAGAGAGAGAGAGAGAGAGAGA